>NC_086381.1:63141168-63163743 GCF_036588685.1 Mytilus trossulus | reverse complement strand
AATAATGTGATGGGTTTTTTTTTTTCTCTTTCTCTCTCTCGCTTGTATTCATAACAGCATATGTCAGTGTAATAATGTATTCTCGTTCCTTTAAAACAAACTCTATATAAATTTTTAGCGTTACGGAAAAACGCGGGGAAAAGAATTACGTCCCCTTCTACTGTTTCAATCATCGTTAATAGCGACGTCGCCTCAGAACGAGGGCAAACGATGGAAACTACAGTCGGCCGGTAAGTTTTTTCCTCCTTTTAAAATTAATTTAAACATAGCTGTACCGGTTAATTCCTTTAAAAAATAGAACAGATGAACTGTTTGTGTGTTTTTTATTTAAACGACAGAGTGAAAAGTCCGTGCTGATTGTGAAAAAGCGTTGAATTTATTTTGTGATCAATGAAATTTTCAAGGCTTTGAAATCTGCGTTCGTCGGACATAGAATGAATTAAAATTGTCATGTTGTTTTGTTCGATTAAGATTAAATACGAATACGTATACGTATGACATACGTTTAAAAATGCATTCTCCCTTTTATTGCGACTTGCCGTATTTCACAAGCCGCTTTTTTTATTTTCACACCAGTTTTGTCATGCAGAAATCGTTTCATGCTGTTGGGTAATTAAAGCAAAGCAAGATCTCGTGTTTCGTGTGCTTTTTGTATATACATTTGCAAAATTTGTGTAGCTTGTTTTAAAATTAAAACACCGTGTCTGAGTAAGACATAGGATTTATAGGCTTTGGAAACTCGGAAACATTTGAGTATCGCTTCTCGGCCTTTTGGCTAAGATCAAAGTGTAGTATCTGTTCTTATCAGCTTAATATCTGATACGTACCCCATGTGGGTACTTCGATATTAAACTGATTTTTGCAACTAGGTGAGATGTTAGGTGCTTGCACCGCTCTTGCCACGAGTTGGCCTGGTATTGCAGTACCTCCAGGATCGGCTCACTCCCCATTTCGGGGAGAAAATTAAAATAGAAAAATAGCTCCTTCTATAGTCTGAGAAACAGCCCCAGTAAAATATTCTCTAATACTTTTTCTATATTATTTTATGTTATGTATTGTATAGTTTTACTCATTGTTGTAAATTAATTCTACTTCTCGCGCATGTAAAATAAATCGCATATTATTTTATTTGTTTATGTCTGTTCTCTGAAAAGTATTTTTTTCTTTTCTAATAATGTGATGGGTTTTTTTTTTTCTCTTTCTCTCTCTCGCTTGTATTCATAACAGCATATGTCAGTGTAATAATGTATTCTCGTTCCTTTAAAACAAACTCTATATAAATTTTTAGCGTTACGGAAAAACGCGGGGAAAAGAATTACGTCCCCTTCTACTGTTTCAATCATCGTTAATAGCGACGTCGCCTCAGAACGAGGGCAAACGATGGAAACTACAGTCGGCCGGTAAGTTTTTTCCTCCTTTTAAAATTAATTTAAACATAGCTGTACCGGTTAATTCCTTTAAAAAATAGAACAGATGAACTGTTTGTGTGTTTTTTATTTAAACGACAGAGTGAAAAGTCCGTGCTGATTGTGAAAAAGCGTTGAATTTATTTTGTGATCAATGAAATTTTCAAGGCTTTGAAATCTGCGTTCGTCGGACATAGAATGAATTAAAATTGTCATGTTGTTTTGTTCGATTAAGATTAAATACGAATACGTATACGTATGACATACGTTTAAAAATGCATTCTCCCTTTTATTGCGACTTGCCGTATTTCACAAGCCGCTTTTTTTATTTTCACACCAGTTTTGTCATGCAGAAATCGTTTCATGCTGTTGGGTAATTAAAGCAAAGCAAGATCTCGTGTTTCGTGTGCTTTTTGTATATACATTTGCAAAATTTGTGTAGCTTGTTTTAAAATTAAAACACCGTGTCTGAGTAAGACATAGGATTTATAGGCTTTGGAAACTCGGAAACATTTGAGTATCGCTTCTCGGCCTTTTGGCTAAGATCAAAGTG
Source organism: Mytilus trossulus (assembly GCF_036588685.1). Taxonomy (NCBI): domain Eukaryota; kingdom Metazoa; phylum Mollusca; class Bivalvia; order Mytilida; family Mytilidae; genus Mytilus; species Mytilus trossulus. The sequence goes on along the minus strand of NC_086381.1, from coordinate 63,161,784 downwards.
TAGTATCTGTTCTTATCAGCTTAATATCTGATACGTACCCCATGTGGGTACTTCGATATTAAACTGATTTTTGCAACTAGGTGAGATGTTAGGTGCTTGCACCGCTCTTGCCACGAGTTGGCCTGGTATTGCAGTACCTCCAGGATCGGCTCACTCCCCATTTCGGGGAGAAAATTAAAATAGAAAAATAGCTCCTTCTATAGTCTGAGAAACAGCCCCAGTAAAATATTCTCTAATACTTTTTCTATATTATTTTATGTTATGTATTGTATAGTTTTACTCATTGTTGTAAATTAATTCTACTTCTCGCGCATGTAAAATAAATCGCATATTATTTTATTTGTTTATGTCTGTTCTCTGAAAAGTATTTTTTTCTTTTCTAATAATGTGATGGGTTTTTTTTTTTCTCTTTCTCTCTCTCGCTTGTATTCATAACAGCATATGTCAGTGTAATAATGTATTCTCGTTCCTTTAAAACAAACTCTATATAAATTTTTAGCGTTACGGAAAAACGCGGGGAAAAGAATTACGTCCCCTTCTACTGTTTCAATCATCGTTAATAGCGACGTCGCCTCAGAACGAGGGCAAACGATGGAAACTACAGTCGGCCGGTAAGTTTTTTCCTCCTTTTAAAATTAATTTAAACATAGCTGTACCGGTTAATTCCTTTAAAAAATAGAACAGATGAACTGTTTGTGTGTTTTTTATTTAAACGACAGAGTGAAAAGTCCGTGCTGATTGTGAAAAAGCGTTGAATTTATTTTGTGATCAATGAAATTTTCAAGGCTTTGAAATCTGCGTTCGTCGGACATAGAATGAATTAAAATTGTCATGTTGTTTTGTTCGATTAAGATTAAATACGAATACGTATACGTATGACATACGTTTAAAAATGCATTCTCCCTTTTATTGCGACTTGCCGTATTTCACAAGCCGCTTTTTTTATTTTCACACCAGTTTTGTCATGCAGAAATCGTTTCATGCTGTTGGGTAATTAAAGCAAAGCAAGATCTCGTGTTTCGTGTGCTTTTTGTATATACATTTGCAAAATTTGTGTAGCTTGTTTTAAAATTAAAACACCGTGTCTGAGTAAGACATAGGATTTATAGGCTTTGGAAACTCGGAAACATTTGAGTATCGCTTCTCGGCCTTTTGGCTAAGATCAAAGTGTAGTATCTGTTCTTATCAGCTTAATATCTGATACGTACCCCATGTGGGTACTTCGATATTAAACTGATTTTTGCAACTAGGTGAGATGTTAGGTGCTTGCACCGCTCTTGCCACGAGTTGGCCTGGTATTGCAGTACCTCCAGGATCGGCTCACTCCCCATTTCGGGGAGAAAATTAAAATAGAAAAATAGCTCCTTCTATAGTCTGAGAAACAGCCCCAGTAAAATATTCTCTAATACTTTTTCTATATTATTTTATGTTATGTATTGTATAGTTTTACTCATTGTTGTAAATTAATTCTACTTCTCGCGCATGTAAAATAAATCGCATATTATTTTATTTGTTTATGTCTGTTCTCTGAAAAGTATTTTTTTCTTTTCTAATAATGTGATGGGTTTTTTTTTTTCTCTTTCTCTCTCTCGCTTGTATTCATAACAGCATATGTCAGTGTAATAATGTATTCTCGTTCCTTTAAAACAAACTCTATATAAATTTTTAGCGTTACGGAAAAACGCGGGGAAAAGAATTACGTCCCCTTCTACTGTTTCAATCATCGTTAATAGCGACGTCGCCTCAGAACGAGGGCAAACGATGGAAACTACAGTCGGCCGGTAAGTTTTTTCCTCCTTTTAAAATTAATTTAAACATAGCTGTACCGGTTAATTCCTTTAAAAAATAGAACAGATGAACTGTTTGTGTGTTTTTTATTTAAACGACAGAGTGAAAAGTCCGTGCTGATTGTGAAAAAGCGTTGAATTTATTTTGTGATCAATGAAATTTTCAAGGCTTTGAAATCTGCGTTCGTCGGACATAGAATGAATTAAAATTGTCATGTTGTTTTGTTCGATTAAGATTAAATACGAATACGTATACGTATGACATACGTTTAAAAATGCATTCTCCCTTTTATTGCGACTTGCCGTATTTCACAAGCCGCTTTTTTTATTTTCACACCAGTTTTGTCATGCAGAAATCGTTTCATGCTGTTGGGTAATTAAAGCAAAGCAAGATCTCGTGTTTCGTGTGCTTTTTGTATATACATTTGCAAAATTTGTGTAGCTTGTTTTAAAATTAAAACACCGTGTCTGAGTAAGACATAGGATTTATAGGCTTTGGAAACTCGGAAACATTTGAGTATCGCTTCTCGGCCTTTTGGCTAAGATCAAAGTGTAGTATCTGTTCTTATCAGCTTAATATCTGATACGTACCCCATGTGGGTACTTCGATATTAAACTGATTTTTGCAACTAGGTGAGATGTTAGGTGCTTGCACCGCTCTTGCCACGAGTTGGCCTGGTATTGCAGTACCTCCAGGATCGGCTCACTCCCCATTTCGGGGAGAAAATTAAAATAGAAAAATAGCTCCTTCTATAGTCTGAGAAACAGCCCCAGTAAAATATTCTCTAATACTTTTTCTATATTATTTTATGTTATGTATTGTATAGTTTTACTCATTGTTGTAAATTAATTCTACTTCTCGCGCATGTAAAATAAATCGCATATTATTTTATTTGTTTATGTCTGTTCTCTGAAAAGTATTTTTTTCTTTTCTAATAATGTGATGGGTTTTTTTTTTTCTCTTTCTCTCTCTCGCTTGTATTCATAACAGCATATGTCAGTGTAATAATGTATTCTCGTTCCTTTAAAACAAACTCTATATAAATTTTTAGCGTTACGGAAAAACGCGGGGAAAAGAATTACGTCCCCTTCTACTGTTTCAATCATCGTTAATAGCGACGTCGCCTCAGAACGAGGGCAAACGATGGAAACTACAGTCGGCCGGTAAGTTTTTTCCTCCTTTTAAAATTAATTTAAACATAGCTGTACCGGTTAATTCCTTTAAAAAATAGAACAGATGAACTGTTTGTGTGTTTTTTATTTAAACGACAGAGTGAAAAGTCCGTGCTGATTGTGAAAAAGCGTTGAATTTATTTTGTGATCAATGAAATTTTCAAGGCTTTGAAATCTGCGTTCGTCGGACATAGAATGAATTAAAATTGTCATGTTGTTTTGTTCGATTAAGATTAAATACGAATACGTATACGTATGACATACGTTTAAAAATGCATTCTCCCTTTTATTGCGACTTGCCGTATTTCACAAGCCGCTTTTTTTATTTTCACACCAGTTTTGTCATGCAGAAATCGTTTCATGCTGTTGGGTAATTAAAGCAAAGCAAGATCTCGTGTTTCGTGTGCTTTTTGTATATACATTTGCAAAATTTGTGTAGCTTGTTTTAAAATTAAAACACCGTGTCTGAGTAAGACATAGGATTTATAGGCTTTGGAAACTCGGAAACATTTGAGTATCGCTTCTCGGCCTTTTGGCTAAGATCAAAGTGTAGTATCTGTTCTTATCAGCTTAATATCTGATACGTACCCCATGTGGGTACTTCGATATTAAACTGATTTTTGCAACTAGGTGAGATGTTAGGTGCTTGCACCGCTCTTGCCACGAGTTGGCCTGGTATTGCAGTACCTCCAGGATCGGCTCACTCCCCATTTCGGGGAGAAAATTAAAATAGAAAAATAGCTCCTTCTATAGTCTGAGAAACAGCCCCAGTAAAATATTCTCTAATACTTTTTCTATATTATTTTATGTTATGTATTGTATAGTTTTACTCATTGTTGTAAATTAATTCTACTTCTCGCGCATGTAAAATAAATCGCATATTATTTTATTTGTTTATGTCTGTTCTCTGAAAAGTATTTTTTTCTTTTCTAATAATGTGATGGGTTTTTTTTTTTCTCTTTCTCTCTCTCGCTTGTATTCATAACAGCATATGTCAGTGTAATAATGTATTCTCGTTCCTTTAAAACAAACTCTATATAAATTTTTAGCGTTACGGAAAAACGCGGGGAAAAGAATTACGTCCCCTTCTACTGTTTCAATCATCGTTAATAGCGACGTCGCCTCAGAACGAGGGCAAACGATGGAAACTACAGTCGGCCGGTAAGTTTTTTCCTCCTTTTAAAATTAATTTAAACATAGCTGTACCGGTTAATTCCTTTAAAAAATAGAACAGATGAACTGTTTGTGTGTTTTTTATTTAAACGACAGAGTGAAAAGTCCGTGCTGATTGTGAAAAAGCGTTGAATTTATTTTGTGATCAATGAAATTTTCAAGGCTTTGAAATCTGCGTTCGTCGGACATAGAATGAATTAAAATTGTCATGTTGTTTTGTTCGATTAAGATTAAATACGAATACGTATACGTATGACATACGTTTAAAAATGCATTCTCCCTTTTATTGCGACTTGCCGTATTTCACAAGCCGCTTTTTTTATTTTCACACCAGTTTTGTCATGCAGAAATCGTTTCATGCTGTTGGGTAATTAAAGCAAAGCAAGATCTCGTGTTTCGTGTGCTTTTTGTATATACATTTGCAAAATTTGTGTAGCTTGTTTTAAAATTAAAACACCGTGTCTGAGTAAGACATAGGATTTATAGGCTTTGGAAACTCGGAAACATTTGAGTATCGCTTCTCGGCCTTTTGGCTAAGATCAAAGTGTAGTATCTGTTCTTATCAGCTTAATATCTGATACGTACCCCATGTGGGTACTTCGATATTAAACTGATTTTTGCAACTAGGTGAGATGTTAGGTGCTTGCACCGCTCTTGCCACGAGTTGGCCTGGTATTGCAGTACCTCCAGGATCGGCTCACTCCCCATTTCGGGGAGAAAATTAAAATAGAAAAATAGCTCCTTCTATAGTCTGAGAAACAGCCCCAGTAAAATATTCTCTAATACTTTTTCTATATTATTTTATGTTATGTATTGTATAGTTTTACTCATTGTTGTAAATTAATTCTACTTCTCGCGCATGTAAAATAAATCGCATATTATTTTATTTGTTTATGTCTGTTCTCTGAAAAGTATTTTTTTCTTTTCTAATAATGTGATGGGTTTTTTTTTTTCTCTTTCTCTCTCTCGCTTGTATTCATAACAGCATATGTCAGTGTAATAATGTATTCTCGTTCCTTTAAAACAAACTCTATATAAATTTTTAGCGTTACGGAAAAACGCGGGGAAAAGAATTACGTCCCCTTCTACTGTTTCAATCATCGTTAATAGCGACGTCGCCTCAGAACGAGGGCAAACGATGGAAACTACAGTCGGCCGGTAAGTTTTTTCCTCCTTTTAAAATTAATTTAAACATAGCTGTACCGGTTAATTCCTTTAAAAAATAGAACAGATGAACTGTTTGTGTGTTTTTTATTTAAACGACAGAGTGAAAAGTCCGTGCTGATTGTGAAAAAGCGTTGAATTTATTTTGTGATCAATGAAATTTTCAAGGCTTTGAAATCTGCGTTCGTCGGACATAGAATGAATTAAAATTGTCATGTTGTTTTGTTCGATTAAGATTAAATACGAATACGTATACGTATGACATACGTTTAAAAATGCATTCTCCCTTTTATTGCGACTTGCCGTATTTCACAAGCCGCTTTTTTTATTTTCACACCAGTTTTGTCATGCAGAAATCGTTTCATGCTGTTGGGTAATTAAAGCAAAGCAAGATCTCGTGTTTCGTGTGCTTTTTGTATATACATTTGCAAAATTTGTGTAGCTTGTTTTAAAATTAAAACACCGTGTCTGAGTAAGACATAGGATTTATAGGCTTTGGAAACTCGGAAACATTTGAGTATCGCTTCTCGGCCTTTTGGCTAAGATCAAAGTGTAGTATCTGTTCTTATCAGCTTAATATCTGATACGTACCCCATGTGGGTACTTCGATATTAAACTGATTTTTGCAACTAGGTGAGATGTTAGGTGCTTGCACCGCTCTTGCCACGAGTTGGCCTGGTATTGCAGTACCTCCAGGATCGGCTCACTCCCCATTTCGGGGAGAAAATTAAAATAGAAAAATAGCTCCTTCTATAGTCTGAGAAACAGCCCCAGTAAAATATTCTCTAATACTTTTTCTATATTATTTTATGTTATGTATTGTATAGTTTTACTCATTGTTGTAAATTAATTCTACTTCTCGCGCATGTAAAATAAATCGCATATTATTTTATTTGTTTATGTCTGTTCTCTGAAAAGTATTTTTTTCTTTTCTAATAATGTGATGGGTTTTTTTTTTTCTCTTTCTCTCTCTCGCTTGTATTCATAACAGCATATGTCAGTGTAATAATGTATTCTCGTTCCTTTAAAACAAACTCTATATAAATTTTTAGCGTTACGGAAAAACGCGGGGAAAAGAATTACGTCCCCTTCTACTGTTTCAATCATCGTTAATAGCGACGTCGCCTCAGAACGAGGGCAAACGATGGAAACTACAGTCGGCCGGTAAGTTTTTTCCTCCTTTTAAAATTAATTTAAACATAGCTGTACCGGTTAATTCCTTTAAAAAATAGAACAGATGAACTGTTTGTGTGTTTTTTATTTAAACGACAGAGTGAAAAGTCCGTGCTGATTGTGAAAAAGCGTTGAATTTATTTTGTGATCAATGAAATTTTCAAGGCTTTGAAATCTGCGTTCGTCGGACATAGAATGAATTAAAATTGTCATGTTGTTTTGTTCGATTAAGATTAAATACGAATACGTATACGTATGACATACGTTTAAAAATGCATTCTCCCTTTTATTGCGACTTGCCGTATTTCACAAGCCGCTTTTTTTATTTTCACACCAGTTTTGTCATGCAGAAATCGTTTCATGCTGTTGGGTAATTAAAGCAAAGCAAGATCTCGTGTTTCGTGTGCTTTTTGTATATACATTTGCAAAATTTGTGTAGCTTGTTTTAAAATTAAAACACCGTGTCTGAGTAAGACATAGGATTTATAGGCTTTGGAAACTCGGAAACATTTGAGTATCGCTTCTCGGCCTTTTGGCTAAGATCAAAGTGTAGTATCTGTTCTTATCAGCTTAATATCTGATACGTACCCCATGTGGGTACTTCGATATTAAACTGATTTTTGCAACTAGGTGAGATGTTAGGTGCTTGCACCGCTCTTGCCACGAGTTGGCCTGGTATTGCAGTACCTCCAGGATCGGCTCACTCCCCATTTCGGGGAGAAAATTAAAATAGAAAAATAGCTCCTTCTATAGTCTGAGAAACAGCCCCAGTAAAATATTCTCTAATACTTTTTCTATATTATTTTATGTTATGTATTGTATAGTTTTACTCATTGTTGTAAATTAATTCTACTTCTCGCGCATGTAAAATAAATCGCATATTATTTTATTTGTTTATGTCTGTTCTCTGAAAAGTATTTTTTTCTTTTCTAATAATGTGATGGGTTTTTTTTTTTCTCTTTCTCTCTCTCGCTTGTATTCATAACAGCATATGTCAGTGTAATAATGTATTCTCGTTCCTTTAAAACAAACTCTATATAAATTTTTAGCGTTACGGAAAAACGCGGGGAAAAGAATTACGTCCCCTTCTACTGTTTCAATCATCGTTAATAGCGACGTCGCCTCAGAACGAGGGCAAACGATGGAAACTACAGTCGGCCGGTAAGTTTTTTCCTCCTTTTAAAATTAATTTAAACATAGCTGTACCGGTTAATTCCTTTAAAAAATAGAACAGATGAACTGTTTGTGTGTTTTTTATTTAAACGACAGAGTGAAAAGTCCGTGCTGATTGTGAAAAAGCGTTGAATTTATTTTGTGATCAATGAAATTTTCAAGGCTTTGAAATCTGCGTTCGTCGGACATAGAATGAATTAAAATTGTCATGTTGTTTTGTTCGATTAAGATTAAATACGAATACGTATACGTATGACATACGTTTAAAAATGCATTCTCCCTTTTATTGCGACTTGCCGTATTTCACAAGCCGCTTTTTTTATTTTCACACCAGTTTTGTCATGCAGAAATCGTTTCATGCTGTTGGGTAATTAAAGCAAAGCAAGATCTCGTGTTTCGTGTGCTTTTTGTATATACATTTGCAAAATTTGTGTAGCTTGTTTTAAAATTAAAACACCGTGTCTGAGTAAGACATAGGATTTATAGGCTTTGGAAACTCGGAAACATTTGAGTATCGCTTCTCGGCCTTTTGGCTAAGATCAAAGTGTAGTATCTGTTCTTATCAGCTTAATATCTGATACGTACCCCATGTGGGTACTTCGATATTAAACTGATTTTTGCAACTAGGTGAGATGTTAGGTGCTTGCACCGCTCTTGCCACGAGTTGGCCTGGTATTGCAGTACCTCCAGGATCGGCTCACTCCCCATTTCGGGGAGAAAATTAAAATAGAAAAATAGCTCCTTCTATAGTCTGAGAAACAGCCCCAGTAAAATATTCTCTAATACTTTTTCTATATTATTTTATGTTATGTATTGTATAGTTTTACTCATTGTTGTAAATTAATTCTACTTCTCGCGCATGTAAAATAAATCGCATATTATTTTATTTGTTTATGTCTGTTCTCTGAAAAGTATTTTTTTCTTTTCTAATAATGTGATGGGTTTTTTTTTTTCTCTTTCTCTCTCTCGCTTGTATTCATAACAGCATATGTCAGTGTAATAATGTATTCTCGTTCCTTTAAAACAAACTCTATATAAATTTTTAGCGTTACGGAAAAACGCGGGGAAAAGAATTACGTCCCCTTCTACTGTTTCAATCATCGTTAATAGCGACGTCGCCTCAGAACGAGGGCAAACGATGGAAACTACAGTCGGCCGGTAAGTTTTTTCCTCCTTTTAAAATTAATTTAAACATAGCTGTACCGGTTAATTCCTTTAAAAAATAGAACAGATGAACTGTTTGTGTGTTTTTTATTTAAACGACAGAGTGAAAAGTCCGTGCTGATTGTGAAAAAGCGTTGAATTTATTTTGTGATCAATGAAATTTTCAAGGCTTTGAAATCTGCGTTCGTCGGACATAGAATGAATTAAAATTGTCATGTTGTTTTGTTCGATTAAGATTAAATACGAATACGTATACGTATGACATACGTTTAAAAATGCATTCTCCCTTTTATTGCGACTTGCCGTATTTCACAAGCCGCTTTTTTTATTTTCACACCAGTTTTGTCATGCAGAAATCGTTTCATGCTGTTGGGTAATTAAAGCAAAGCAAGATCTCGTGTTTCGTGTGCTTTTTGTATATACATTTGCAAAATTTGTGTAGCTTGTTTTAAAATTAAAACACCGTGTCTGAGTAAGACATAGGATTTATAGGCTTTGGAAACTCGGAAACATTTGAGTATCGCTTCTCGGCCTTTTGGCTAAGATCAAAGTGTAGTATCTGTTCTTATCAGCTTAATATCTGATACGTACCCCATGTGGGTACTTCGATATTAAACTGATTTTTGCAACTAGGTGAGATGTTAGGTGCTTGCACCGCTCTTGCCACGAGTTGGCCTGGTATTGCAGTACCTCCAGGATCGGCTCACTCCCCATTTCGGGGAGAAAATTAAAATAGAAAAATAGCTCCTTCTATAGTCTGAGAAACAGCCCCAGTAAAATATTCTCTAATACTTTTTCTATATTATTTTATGTTATGTATTGTATAGTTTTACTCATTGTTGTAAATTAATTCTACTTCTCGCGCATGTAAAATAAATCGCATATTATTTTATTTGTTTATGTCTGTTCTCTGAAAAGTATTTTTTTCTTTTCTAATAATGTGATGGGTTTTTTTTTTTCTCTTTCTCTCTCTCGCTTGTATTCATAACAGCATATGTCAGTGTAATAATGTATTCTCGTTCCTTTAAAACAAACTCTATATAAATTTTTAGCGTTACGGAAAAACGCGGGGAAAAGAATTACGTCCCCTTCTACTGTTTCAATCATCGTTAATAGCGACGTCGCCTCAGAACGAGGGCAAACGATGGAAACTACAGTCGGCCGGTAAGTTTTTTCCTCCTTTTAAAATTAATTTAAACATAGCTGTACCGGTTAATTCCTTTAAAAAATAGAACAGATGAACTGTTTGTGTTTTTTTATTTAAACGACAGAGTGAAAAGTCCGTGCTGATTGTGAAAAAGCGTTGAATTTATTTTGTGATCAATGAAATTTTCAAGGCTTTGAAATCTGCGTTCGTCGGACATAGAATGAATTAAAATTGTCATGTTGTTTTGTTCGATTAAGATTAAATACGAATACGTATACGTATGACATACGTTTAAAAATGCATTCTCCCTTTTATTGCGACTTGCCGTATTTCACAAGCCGCTTTTTTTATTTTCACACCAGTTTTGTCATGCAGAAATCGTTTCATGCTGTTGGGTAATTAAAGCAAAGCAAGATCTCGTGTTTCGTGTGCTTTTTGTATATACATTTGCAAAATTTGTGTAGCTTGTTTTAAAATTAAAACACCGTGTCTGAGTAAGACATAGGATTTATAGGCTTTGGAAACTCGGAAACATTTGAGTATCGCTTCTCGGCCTTTTGGCTAAGATCAAAGTGTAGTATCTGTTCTTATCAGCTTAATATCTGATACGTACCCCATGTGGGTACTTCGATATTAAACTGATTTTTGCAACTAGGTGAGATGTTAGGTGCTTGCACCGCTCTTGCCACGAGTTGGCCTGGTATTGCAGTACCTCCAGGATCGGCTCACTCCCCATTTCGGGGAGAAAATTAAAATAGAAAAATAGCTCCTTCTATAGTCTGAGAAACAGCCCCAGTAAAATATTCTCTAATACTTTTTCTATATTATTTTATGTTATGTATTGTATAGTTTTACTCATTGTTGTAAATTAATTCTACTTCTCGCGCATGTAAAATAAATCGCATATTATTTTATTTGTTTATGTCTGTTCTCTGAAAAGTATTTTTTTCTTTTCTAATAATGTGATGGGTTTTTTTTTTTCTCTTTCTCTCTCTCGCTTGTATTCATAACAGCATATGTCAGTGTAATAATGTATTCTCGTTCCTTTAAAACAAACTCTATATAAATTTTTAGCGTTACGGAAAAACGCGGGGAAAAGAATTACGTCCCCTTCTACTGTTTCAATCATCGTTAATAGCGACGTCGCCTCAGAACGAGGGCAAACGATGGAAACTACAGTCGGCCGGTAAGTTTTTTCCTCCTTTTAAAATTAATTTAAACATAGCTGTACCGGTTAATTCCTTTAAAAAATAGAACAGATGAACTGTTTGTGTGTTTTTTATTTAAACGACAGAGTGAAAAGTCCGTGCTGATTGTGAAAAAGCGTTGAATTTATTTTGTGATCAATGAAATTTTCAAGGCTTTGAAATCTGCGTTCGTCGGACATAGAATGAATTAAAATTGTCATGTTGTTTTGTTCGATTAAGATTAAATACGAATACGTATACGTATGACATACGTTTAAAAATGCATTCTCCCTTTTATTGCGACTTGCCGTATTTCACAAGCCGCTTTTTTTATTTTCACACCAGTTTTGTCATGCAGAAATCGTTTCATGCTGTTGGGTAATTAAAGCAAAGCAAGATCTCGTGTTTCGTGTGCTTTTTGTATATACATTTGCAAAATTTGTGTAGCTTGTTTTAAAATTAAAACACCGTGTCTGAGTAAGACATAGGATTTATAGGCTTTGGAAACTCGGAAACATTTGAGTATCGCTTCTCGGCCTTTTGGCTAAGATCAAAGTGTAGTATCTGTTCTTATCAGCTTAATATCTGATACGTACCCCATGTGGGTACTTCGATATTAAACTGATTTTTGCAACTAGGTGAGATGTTAGGTGCTTGCACCGCTCTTGCCACGAGTTGGCCTGGTATTGCAGTACCTCCAGGATCGGCTCACTCCCCATTTCGGGGAGAAAATTAAAATAGAAAAATAGCTCCTTCTATAGTCTGAGAAACAGCCCCAGTAAAATATTCTCTAATACTTTTTCTATATTATTTTATGTTATGTATTGTATAGTTTTACTCATTGTTGTAAATTAATTCTACTTCTCGCGCATGTAAAATAAATCGCATATTATTTTATTTGTTTATGTCTGTTCTCTGAAAAGTATTTTTTTCTTTTCTAATAATGTGATGGGTTTTTTTTTTTCTCTTTCTCTCTCTCGCTTGTATTCATAACAGCATATGTCAGTGTAATAATGTATTCTCGTTCCTTTAAAACAAACTCTATATAAATTTTTAGCGTTACGGAAAAACGCGGGGAAAAGAATTACGTCCCCTTCTACTGTTTCAATCATCGTTAATAGCGACGTCGCCTCAGAACGAGGGCAAACGATGGAAACTACAGTCGGCCGGTAAGTTTTTTCCTCCTTTTAAAATTAATTTAAACATAGCTGTACCGGTTAATTCCTTTAAAAAATAGAACAGATGAACTGTTTGTGTGTTTTTTATTTAAACGACAGAGTGAAAAGTCCGTGCTGATTGTGAAAAAGCGTTGAATTTATTTTGTGATCAATGAAATTTTCAAGGCTTTGAAATCTGCGTTCGTCGGACATAGAATGAATTAAAATTGTCATGTTGTTTTGTTCGATTAAGATTAAATACGAATACGTATACGTATGACATACGTTTAAAAATGCATTCTCCCTTTTATTGCGACTTGCCGTATTTCACAAGCCGCTTTTTTTATTTTCACACCAGTTTTGTCATGCAGAAATCGTTTCATGCTGTTGGGTAATTAAAGCAAAGCAAGATCTCGTGTTTCGTGTGCTTTTTGTATATACATTTGCAAAATTTGTGTAGCTTGTTTTAAAATTAAAACACCGTGTCTGAGTAAGACATAGGATTTATAGGCTTTGGAAACTCGGAAACATTTGAGTATCGCTTCTCGGCCTTTTGGCTAAGATCAAAGTGTAGTATCTGTTCTTATCAGCTTAATATCTGATACGTACCCCATGTGGGTACTTCGATATTAAACTGATTTTTGCAACTAGGTGAGATGTTAGGTGCTTGCACCGCTCTTGCCACGAGTTGGCCTGGTATTGCAGTACCTCCAGGATCGGCTCACTCCCCATTTCGGGGAGAAAATTAAAATAGAAAAATAGCTCCTTCTATAGTCTGAGAAACAGCCCCAGTAAAATATTCTCTAATACTTTTTCTATATTATTTTATGTTATGTATTGTATAGTTTTACTCATTGTTGTAAATTAATTCTACTTCTCGCGCATGTAAAATAAATCGCATATTATTTTATTTGTTTATGTCTGTTCTCTGAAAAGTATTTTTTTCTTTTCTAATAATGTGATGGGTTTTTTTTTTTCTCTTTCTCTCTCTCGCTTGTATTCATAACAGCATATGTCAGTGTAATAATGTATTCTCGTTCCTTTAAAACAAACTCTATATAAATTTTTAGCGTTACGGAAAAACGCGGGGAAAAGAATTACGTCCCCTTCTACTGTTTCAATCATCGTTAATAGCGACGTCGCCTCAGAACGAGGGCAAACGATGGAAACTACAGTCGGCCGGTAAGTTTTTTCCTCCTTTTAAAATTAATTTAAACATAGCTGTACCGGTTAATTCCTTTAAAAAATAGAACAGATGAACTGTTTGTGTGTTTTTTATTTAAACGACAGAGTGAAAAGTCCGTGCTGATTGTGAAAAAGCGTTGAATTTATTTTGTGATCAATGAAATTTTCAAGGCTTTGAAATCTGCGTTCGTCGGACATAGAATGAATTAAAATTGTCATGTTGTTTTGTTCGATTAAGATTAAATACGAATACGTATACGTATGACATACGTTTAAAAATGCATTCTCCCTTTTATTGCGACTTGCCGTATTTCACAAGCCGCTTTTTTTATTTTCACACCAGTTTTGTCATGCAGAAATCGTTTCATGCTGTTGGGTAATTAAAGCAAAGCAAGATCTCGTGTTTCGTGTGCTTTTTGTATATACATTTGCAAAATTTGTGTAGCTTGTTTTAAAATTAAAACACCGTGTCTGAGTAAGACATAGGATTTATAGGCTTTGGAAACTCGGAAACATTTGAGTATCGCTTCTCGGCCTTTTGGCTAAGATCAAAGTGTAGTATCTGTTCTTATCAGCTTAATATCTGATACGTACCCCATGTGGGTACTTCGATATTAAACTGATTTTTGCAACTAGGTGAGATGTTAGGTGCTTGCACCGCTCTTGCCACGAGTTGGCCTGGTATTGCAGTACCTCCAGGATCGGCTCACTCCCCATTTCGGGGAGAAAATTAAAATAGAAAAATAGCTCCTTCTATAGTCTGAGAAACAGCCCCAGTAAAATATTCTCTAATACTTTTTCTATATTATTTTATGTTATGTATTGTATAGTTTTACTCATTGTTGTAAATTAATTCTACTTCTCGCGCATGTAAAATAAATCGCATATTATTTTATTTGTTTATGTCTGTTCTCTGAAAAGTATTTTTTTCTTTTCTAATAATGTGATGGGTTTTTTTTTTTCTCTTTCTCTCTCTCGCTTGTATTCATAACAGCATATGTCAGTGTAATAATGTATTCTCGTTCCTTTAAAACAAACTCTATATAAATTTTTAGCGTTACGGAAAAACGCGGGGAAAAGAATTACGTCCCCTTCTACTGTTTCAATCATCGTTAATAGCGACGTCGCCTCAGAACGAGGGCAAACGATGGAAACTACAGTCGGCCGGTAAGTTTTTTCCTCCTTTTAAAATTAATTTAAACATAGCTGTACCGGTTAATTCCTTTAAAAAATAGAACAGATGAACTGTTTGTGTGTTTTTTATTTAAACGACAGAGTGAAAAGTCCGTGCTGATTGTGAAAAAGCGTTGAATTTATTTTGTGATCAATGAAATTTTCAAGGCTTTGAAATCTGCGTTCGTCGGACATAGAATGAATTAAAATTGTCATGTTGTTTTGTTCGATTAAGATTAAATACGAATACGTATACGTATGACATACGTTTAAAAATGCATTCTCCCTTTTATTGCGACTTGCCGTATTTCACAAGCCGCTTTTTTTATTTTCACACCAGTTTTGTCATGCAGAAATCGTTTCATGCTGTTGGGTAATTAAAGCAAAGCAAGATCTCGTGTTTCGTGTGCTTTTTGTATATACATTTGCAAAATTTGTGTAGCTTGTTTTAAAATTAAAACACCGTGTCTGAGTAAGACATAGGATTTATAGGCTTTGGAAACTCGGAAACATTTGAGTATCGCTTCTCGGCCTTTTGGCTAAGATCAAAGTGTAGTATCTGTTCTTATCAGCTTAATATCTGATACGTACCCCATGTGGGTACTTCGATATTAAACTGATTTTTGCAACTAGGTGAGATGTTAGGTGCTTGCACCGCTCTTGCCACGAGTTGGCCTGGTATTGCAGTACCTCCAGGATCGGCTCACTCCCCATTTCGGGGAGAAAATTAAAATAGAAAAATAGCTCCTTCTATAGTCTGAGAAACAGCCCCAGTAAAATATTCTCTAATACTTTTTCTATATTATTTTATGTTATGTATTGTATAGTTTTACTCATTGTTGTAAATTAATTCTACTTCTCGCGCATGTAAAATAAATCGCATATTATTTTATTTGTTTATGTCTGTTCTCTGAAAAGTATTTTTTTCTTTTCTAATAATGTGATGGGTTTTTTTTTTTCTCTTTCTCTCTCTCGCTTGTATTCATAACAGCATATGTCAGTGTAATAATGTATTCTCGTTCCTTTAAAACAAACTCTATATAAATTTTTAGCGTTACGGAAAAACGCGGGGAAAAGAATTACGTCCCCTTCTACTGTTTCAATCATCGTTAATAGCGACGTCGCCTCAGAACGAGGGCAAACGATGGAAACTACAGTCGGCCGGTAAGTTTTTTCCTCCTTTTAAAATTAATTTAAACATAGCTGTACCGGTTAATTCCTTTAAAAAATAGAACAGATGAACTGTTTGTGTGTTTTTTATTTAAACGACAGAGTGAAAAGTCCGTGCTGATTGTGAAAAAGCGTTGAATTTATTTTGTGATCAATGAAATTTTCAAGGCTTTGAAATCTGCGTTCGTCGGACATAGAATGAATTAAAATTGTCATGTTGTTTTGTTCGATTAAGATTAAATACGAATACGTATACGTATGACATACGTTTAAAAATGCATTCTCCCTTTTATTGCGACTTGCCGTATTTCACAAGCCGCTTTTTTTATTTTCACACCAGTTTTGTCATGCAGAAATCGTTTCATGCTGTTGGGTAATTAAAGCAAAGCAAGATCTCGTGTTTCGTGTGCTTTTTGTATATACATTTGCAAAATTTGTGTAGCTTGTTTTAAAATTAAAACACCGTGTCTGAGTAAGACATAGGATTTATAGGCTTTGGAAACTCGGAAACATTTGAGTATCGCTTCTCGGCCTTTTGGCTAAGATCAAAGTGTAGTATCTGTTCTTATCAGCTTAATATCTGATACGTACCCCATGTGGGTACTTCGATATTAAACTGATTTTTGCAACTAGGTGAGATGTTAGGTGCTTGCACCGCTCTTGCCACGAGTTGGCCTGGTATTGCAGTACCTCCAGGATCGGCTCACTCCCCATTTCGGGGAGAAAATTAAAATAGAAAAATAGCTCCTTCTATAGTCTGAGAAACAGCCCCAGTAAAATATTCTCTAATACTTTTTCTATATTATTTTATGTTATGTATTGTATAGTTTTACTCATTGTTGTAAATTAATTCTACTTCTCGCGCATGTAAAATAAATCGCATATTATTTTATTTGTTTATGTCTGTTCTCTGAAAAGTATTTTTTTCTTTTCTAATAATGTGATGGGTTTTTTTTTTTCTCTTTCTCTCTCTCGCTTGTATTCATAACAGCATATGTCAGTGTAATAATGTATTCTCGTTCCTTTAAAACAAACTCTATATAAATTTTTAGCGTTACGGAAAAACGCGGGGAAAAGAATTACGTCCCCTTCTACTGTTTCAATCATCGTTAATAGCGACGTCGCCTCAGAACGAGGGCAAACGATGGAAACTACAGTCGGCCGGTAAGTTTTTTCCTCCTTTTAAAATTAATTTAAACATAGCTGTACCGGTTAATTCCTTTAAAAAATAGAACAGATGAACTGTTTGTGTGTTTTTTATTTAAACGACAGAGTGAAAAGTCCGTGCTGATTGTGAAAAAGCGTTGAATTTATTTTGTGATCAATGAAATTTTCAAGGCTTTGAAATCTGCGTTCGTCGGACATAGAATGAATTAAAATTGTCATGTTGTTTTGTTCGATTAAGATTAAATACGAATACGTATACGTATGACATACGTTTAAAAATGCATTCTCCCTTTTATTGCGACTTGCCGTATTTCACAAGCCGCTTTTTTTATTTTCACACCAGTTTTGTCATGCAGAAATCGTTTCATGCTGTTGGGTAATTAAAGCAAAGCAAGATCTCGTGTTTCGTGTGCTTTTTGTATATACATTTGCAAAATTTGTGTAGCTTGTTTTAAAATTAAAACACCGTGTCTGAGTAAGACATAGGATTTATAGGCTTTGGAAACTCGGAAACATTTGAGTATCGCTTCTCGGCCTTTTGGCTAAGATCAAAGTGTAGTATCTGTTCTTATCAGCTTAATATCTGATACGTACCCCATGTGGGTACTTCGATATTAAACTGATTTTTGCAACTAGGTGAGATGTTAGGTGCTTGCACCGCTCTTGCCACGAGTTGGCCTGGTATTGCAGTACCTCCAGGATCGGCTCACTCCCCATTTCGGGGAGAAAATTAAAATAGAAAAATAGCTCCTTCTATAGTCTGAGAAACAGCCCCAGTAAAATATTCTCTAATACTTTTTCTATATTATTTTATGTTATGTATTGTATAGTTTTACTCATTGTTGTAAATTAATTCTACTTCTCGCGCATGTAAAATAAATCGCATATTATTTTATTTGTTTATGTCTGTTCTCTGAAAAGTATTTTTTTCTTTTCTAATAATGTGATGGGTTTTTTTTTTTCTCTTTCTCTCTCTCGCTTGTATTCATAACAGCATATGTCAGTGTAATAATGTATTCTCGTTCCTTTAAAACAAACTCTATATAAATTTTTAGCGTTACGGAAAAACGCGGGGAAAAGAATTACGTCCCCTTCTACTGTTTCAATCATCGTTAATAGCGACGTCGCCTCAGAACGAGGGCAAACGATGGAAACTACAGTCGGCCGGTAAGTTTTTTCCTCCTTTTAAAATTAATTTAAACATAGCTGTACCGGTTAATTCCTTT
This sequence comes from Mytilus trossulus, assembly GCF_036588685.1. Classification (NCBI taxonomy): domain Eukaryota; kingdom Metazoa; phylum Mollusca; class Bivalvia; order Mytilida; family Mytilidae; genus Mytilus; species Mytilus trossulus. Next base: position 63,143,565 of record NC_086381.1, on the reverse strand, counting down.
AAAAAATAGAACAGATGAACTGTTTGTGTGTTTTTTATTTAAACGACAGAGTGAAAAGTCCGTGCTGATTGTGAAAAAGCGTTGAATTTATTTTGTGATCAATGAAATTTTCAAGGCTTTGAAATCTGCGTTCGTCGGACATAGAATGAATTAAAATTGTCATGTTGTTTTGTTCGATTAAGATTAAATACGAATACGTATACGTATGACATACGTTTAAAAATGCATTCTCCCTTTTATTGCGACTTGCCGTATTTCACAAGCCGCTTTTTTTATTTTCACACCAGTTTTGTCATGCAGAAATCGTTTCATGCTGTTGGGTAATTAAAGCAAAGCAAGATCTCGTGTTTCGTGTGCTTTTTGTATATACATTTGCAAAATTTGTGTAGCTTGTTTTAAAATTAAAACACCGTGTCTGAGTAAGACATAGGATTTATAGGCTTTGGAAACTCGGAAACATTTGAGTATCGCTTCTCGGCCTTTTGGCTAAGATCAAAGTGTAGTATCTGTTCTTATCAGCTTAATATCTGATACGTACCCCATGTGGGTACTTCGATATTAAACTGATTTTTGCAACTAGGTGAGATGTTAGGTGCTTGCACCGCTCTTGCCACGAGTTGGCCTGGTATTGCAGTACCTCCAGGATCGGCTCACTCCCCATTTCGGGGAGAAAATTAAAATAGAAAAATAGCTCCTTCTATAGTCTGAGAAACAGCCCCAGTAAAATATTCTCTAATACTTTTTCTATATTATTTTATGTTATGTATTGTATAGTTTTACTCATTGTTGTAAATTAATTCTACTTCTCGCGCATGTAAAATAAATCGCATATTATTTTATTTGTTTATGTCTGTTCTCTGAAAAGTATTTTTTTCTTTTCTAATAATGTGATGGGTTTTTTTTTTTCTCTTTCTCTCTCTCGCTTGTATTCATAACAGCATATGTCAGTGTAATAATGTATTCTCGTTCCTTTAAAACAAACTCTATATAAATTTTTAGCGTTACGGAAAAACGCGGGGAAAAGAATTACGTCCCCTTCTACTGTTTCAATCATCGTTAATAGCGACGTCGCCTCAGAACGAGGGCAAACGATGGAAACTACAGTCGGCCGGTAAGTTTTTTCCTCCTTTTAAAATTAATTTAAACATAGCTGTACCGGTTAATTCCTTTAAAAAATAGAACAGATGAACTGTTTGTGTGTTTTTTATTTAAACGACAGAGTGAAAAGTCGTGCTGATTGTGAAAAAGCGTTGAATTTATTTTGTGATCAATGAAATTTTCAAGGCTTTGAAATCTGCGTTCGTCGGACATAGAATGAATTAAAATTGTCATGTTGTTTTGTTCGATTAAGATTAAATACGAATACGTATACGTATGACATACGTTTAAAAATGCATTCTCCCTTTTATTGCGACTTGCCGTATTTCACAAGCCGCTTTTTTTATTTTCACACCAGTTTTGTCATGCAGAAATCGTTTCATGCTGTTGGGTAATTAAAGCAAAGCAAGATCTCGTGTTTCGTGTGCTTTTTGTATATACATTTGCAAAATTTGTGTAGCTTGTTTTAAAATTAAAACACCGTGTCTGAGTAAGACATAGGATTTATAGGCTTTGGAAACTCGGAAACATTTGAGTATCGCTTCTCGGCCTTTTGGCTAAGATCAAAGTGTAGTATCTGTTCTTATCAGCTTAATATCTGATACGTACCCCATGTGGGTACTTCGATATTAAACTGATTTTTGCAACTAGGTGAGATGTTAGGTGCTTGCACCGCTCTTGCCACGAGTTGGGCCTGGTATTGCAGTACCTCCAGGATCGGCTCACTCCCCATTTCGGGGAGAAAATTAAAATAGAAAAATAGCTCCTTCTATAGTCTGAGAAACAGCCCCAGTAAAATATTCTCTAATACTTTTTCTATATTATTTTATGTTATGTATTGTATAGTTTTACTCATTGTTGTAAATTATTCTACTTCTCGCGCATGTAAAATAAATCGCATATTATTTATTTTTTTATGTCTGTTCTCTGAAAAGTATTTTTTTCTTTTCTAATAATGTGATGGTTTTTTTTTTTCTCTTTTTCTCTCTCGCTTGTATTCATAACAGCATATGTCAGTGTAATAATGTATTCTCGTTCCTTTAAAACAAACTCTATATAAATTTTTAGCGTTACGGAAAAACGCGGGGAAAATAATTACGTCCCCTTCTACTGTTTCAATCATCGTTAATAGCGACGTCGCCTCAGAACGAGGGCAAACGATGGAAACTACAGTCGGCCGGTAAGTTTTTTTCCTCCTTTTAAAATTAATTTAAACATAGCTGTACCGGTTAATTCCTTTAAAAAATAGAACAGATGAACTGTTTGTGTGTTTTTTATTTAAACGACAGAGTGAAAAGT
>NC_086381.1:63102864-63141068 GCF_036588685.1 Mytilus trossulus | reverse complement strand
AAATACGAATACGTATACGTATGACATACGTTTAAAAATGCATTCTCCCTTTTATTGCGACTTGCCGTATTTCACAAGCCGCTTTTTTTATTTTCACACCAGTTTTGTCATGCAGAAATCGTTTCATGCTGTTGGGTAATTAAAGCAAAGCAAGATCTCGTGTTTCGTGTGCTTTTTGTATATACATTTGCAAAATTTGTGTAGCTTGTTTTAAAATTAAAACACCGTGTCTGAGTAAGACATAGGATTTATAGGCTTTGGAAACTCGGAAACATTTGAGTATCGCTTCTCGGCCTTTTGGCTAAGATCAAAGTGTAGTATCTGTTCTTATCAGCTTAATATCTGATACGTACCCCATGTGGGTACTTCGATATTAAACTGATTTTTGCAACTAGGTGAGATGTTAGGTGCTTGCACCGCTCTTGCCACGAGTTGGCCTGGTATTGCAGTACCTCCAGGATCGGCTCACTCCCCATTTCGGGGAGAAAATTAAAATAGAAAAATAGCTCCTTCTATAGTCTGAGAAACAGCCCCAGTAAAATATTCTCTAATACTTTTTCTATATTATTTTATGTTATGTATTGTATAGTTTTACTCATTGTTGTAAATTAATTCTACTTCTCGCGCATGTAAAATAAATCGCATATTATTTTATTTGTTTATGTCTGTTCTCTGAAAAGTATTTTTTTCTTTTCTAATAATGTGATGGGTTTTTTTTTTTCTCTTTCTCTCTCTCGCTTGTATTCATAACAGCATATGTCAGTGTAATAATGTATTCTCGTTCCTTTAAAACAAACTCTATATAAATTTTTAGCGTTACGGAAAAACGCGGGGAAAAGAATTACGTCCCCTTCTACTGTTTCAATCATCGTTAATAGCGACGTCGCCTCAGAACGAGGGCAAACGATGGAAACTACAGTCGGCCGGTAAGTTTTTTCCTCCTTTTAAAATTAATTTAAACATAGCTGTACCGGTTAATTCCTTTAAAAAATAGAACAGATGAACTGTTTGTGTGTTTTTTATTTAAACGACAGAGTGAAAAGTCCGTGCTGATTGTGAAAAAGCGTTGAATTTATTTTGTGATCAATGAAATTTTCAAGGCTTTGAAATCTGCGTTCGTCGGACATAGAATGAATTAAAATTGTCATGTTGTTTTGTTCGATTAAGATTAAATACGAATACGTATACGTATGACATACGTTTAAAAATGCATTCTCCCTTTTATTGCGACTTGCCGTATTTCACAAGCCGCTTTTTTTATTTTCACACCAGTTTTGTCATGCAGAAATCGTTTCATGCTGTTGGGTAATTAAAGCAAAGCAAGATCTCGTGTTTCGTGTGCTTTTTGTATATACATTTGCAAAATTTGTGTAGCTTGTTTTAAAATTAAAACACCGTGTCTGAGTAAGACATAGGATTTATAGGCTTTGGAAACTCGGAAACATTTGAGTATCGCTTCTCGGCCTTTTGGCTAAGATCAAAGTGTAGTATCTGTTCTTATCAGCTTAATATCTGATACGTACCCCATGTGGGTACTTCGATATTAAACTGATTTTTGCAACTAGGTGAGATGTTAGGTGCTTGCACCGCTCTTGCCACGAGTTGGCCTGGTATTGCAGTACCTCCAGGATCGGCTCACTCCCCATTTCGGGGAGAAAATTAAAATAGAAAAATAGCTCCTTCTATAGTCTGAGAAACAGCCCCAGTAAAATATTCTCTAATACTTTTTCTATATTATTTTATGTTATGTATTGTATAGTTTTACTCATTGTTGTAAATTAATTCTACTTCTCGCGCATGTAAAATAAATCGCATATTATTTTATTTGTTTATGTCTGTTCTCTGAAAAGTATTTTTTTCTTTTCTAATAATGTGATGGGTTTTTTTTTTTCTCTTTCTCTCTCTCGCTTGTATTCATAACAGCATATGTCAGTGTAATAATGTATTCTCGTTCCTTTAAAACAAACTCTATATAAATTTTTAGCGTTACGGAAAAACGCGGGGAAAAGAATTACGTCCCCTTCTACTGTTTCAATCATCGTTAATAGCGACGTCGCCTCAGAACGAGGGCAAACGATGGAAACTACAGTCGGCCGGTAAGTTTTTTCCTCCTTTTAAAATTAATTTAAACATAGCTGTACCGGTTAATTCCTTTAAAAAATAGAACAGATGAACTGTTTGTGTGTTTTTTATTTAAACGACAGAGTGAAAAGTCCGTGCTGATTGTGAAAAAGCGTTGAATTTATTTTGTGATCAATGAAATTTTCAAGGCTTTGAAATCTGCGTTCGTCGGACATAGAATGAATTAAAATTGTCATGTTGTTTTGTTCGATTAAGATTAAATACGAATACGTATACGTATGACATACGTTTAAAAATGCATTCTCCCTTTTATTGCGACTTGCCGTATTTCACAAGCCGCTTTTTTTATTTTCACACCAGTTTTGTCATGCAGAAATCGTTTCATGCTGTTGGGTAATTAAAGCAAAGCAAGATCTCGTGTTTCGTGTGCTTTTTGTATATACATTTGCAAAATTTGTGTAGCTTGTTTTAAAATTAAAACACCGTGTCTGAGTAAGACATAGGATTTATAGGCTTTGGAAACTCGGAAACATTTGAGTATCGCTTCTCGGCCTTTTGGCTAAGATCAAAGTGTAGTATCTGTTCTTATCAGCTTAATATCTGATACGTACCCCATGTGGGTACTTCGATATTAAACTGATTTTTGCAACTAGGTGAGATGTTAGGTGCTTGCACCGCTCTTGCCACGAGTTGGCCTGGTATTGCAGTACCTCCAGGATCGGCTCACTCCCCATTTCGGGGAGAAAATTAAAATAGAAAAATAGCTCCTTCTATAGTCTGAGAAACAGCCCCAGTAAAATATTCTCTAATACTTTTTCTATATTATTTTATGTTATGTATTGTATAGTTTTACTCATTGTTGTAAATTAATTCTACTTCTCGCGCATGTAAAATAAATCGCATATTATTTTATTTGTTTATGTCTGTTCTCTGAAAAGTATTTTTTTCTTTTCTAATAATGTGATGGGTTTTTTTTTTTCTCTTTCTCTCTCTCGCTTGTATTCATAACAGCATATGTCAGTGTAATAATGTATTCTCGTTCCTTTAAAACAAACTCTATATAAATTTTTAGCGTTACGGAAAAACGCGGGGAAAAGAATTACGTCCCCTTCTACTGTTTCAATCATCGTTAATAGCGACGTCGCCTCAGAACGAGGGCAAACGATGGAAACTACAGTCGGCCGGTAAGTTTTTTCCTCCTTTTAAAATTAATTTAAACATAGCTGTACCGGTTAATTCCTTTAAAAAATAGAACAGATGAACTGTTTGTGTGTTTTTTATTTAAACGACAGAGTGAAAAGTCCGTGCTGATTGTGAAAAAGCGTTGAATTTATTTTGTGATCAATGAAATTTTCAAGGCTTTGAAATCTGCGTTCGTCGGACATAGAATGAATTAAAATTGTCATGTTGTTTTGTTCGATTAAGATTAAATACGAATACGTATACGTATGACATACGTTTAAAAATGCATTCTCCCTTTTATTGCGACTTGCCGTATTTCACAAGCCGCTTTTTTTATTTTCACACCAGTTTTGTCATGCAGAAATCGTTTCATGCTGTTGGGTAATTAAAGCAAAGCAAGATCTCGTGTTTCGTGTGCTTTTTGTATATACATTTGCAAAATTTGTGTAGCTTGTTTTAAAATTAAAACACCGTGTCTGAGTAAGACATAGGATTTATAGGCTTTGGAAACTCGGAAACATTTGAGTATCGCTTCTCGGCCTTTTGGCTAAGATCAAAGTGTAGTATCTGTTCTTATCAGCTTAATATCTGATACGTACCCCATGTGGGTACTTCGATATTAAACTGATTTTTGCAACTAGGTGAGATGTTAGGTGCTTGCACCGCTCTTGCCACGAGTTGGCCTGGTATTGCAGTACCTCCAGGATCGGCTCACTCCCCATTTCGGGGAGAAAATTAAAATAGAAAAATAGCTCCTTCTATAGTCTGAGAAACAGCCCCAGTAAAATATTCTCTAATACTTTTTCTATATTATTTTATGTTATGTATTGTATAGTTTTACTCATTGTTGTAAATTAATTCTACTTCTCGCGCATGTAAAATAAATCGCATATTATTTTATTTGTTTATGTCTGTTCTCTGAAAAGTATTTTTTTCTTTTCTAATAATGTGATGGGTTTTTTTTTTTCTCTTTCTCTCTCTCGCTTGTATTCATAACAGCATATGTCAGTGTAATAATGTATTCTCGTTCCTTTAAAACAAACTCTATATAAATTTTTAGCGTTACGGAAAAACGCGGGGAAAAGAATTACGTCCCCTTCTACTGTTTCAATCATCGTTAATAGCGACGTCGCCTCAGAACGAGGGCAAACGATGGAAACTACAGTCGGCCGGTAAGTTTTTTCCTCCTTTTAAAATTAATTTAAACATAGCTGTACCGGTTAATTCCTTTAAAAAATAGAACAGATGAACTGTTTGTGTGTTTTTTATTTAAACGACAGAGTGAAAAGTCCGTGCTGATTGTGAAAAAGCGTTGAATTTATTTTGTGATCAATGAAATTTTCAAGGCTTTGAAATCTGCGTTCGTCGGACATAGAATGAATTAAAATTGTCATGTTGTTTTGTTCGATTAAGATTAAATACGAATACGTATACGTATGACATACGTTTAAAAATGCATTCTCCCTTTTATTGCGACTTGCCGTATTTCACAAGCCGCTTTTTTTATTTTCACACCAGTTTTGTCATGCAGAAATCGTTTCATGCTGTTGGGTAATTAAAGCAAAGCAAGATCTCGTGTTTCGTGTGCTTTTTGTATATACATTTGCAAAATTTGTGTAGCTTGTTTTAAAATTAAAACACCGTGTCTGAGTAAGACATAGGATTTATAGGCTTTGGAAACTCGGAAACATTTGAGTATCGCTTCTCGGCCTTTTGGCTAAGATCAAAGTGTAGTATCTGTTCTTATCAGCTTAATATCTGATACGTACCCCATGTGGGTACTTCGATATTAAACTGATTTTTGCAACTAGGTGAGATGTTAGGTGCTTGCACCGCTCTTGCCACGAGTTGGCCTGGTATTGCAGTACCTCCAGGATCGGCTCACTCCCCATTTCGGGGAGAAAATTAAAATAGAAAAATAGCTCCTTCTATAGTCTGAGAAACAGCCCCAGTAAAATATTCTCTAATACTTTTTCTATATTATTTTATGTTATGTATTGTATAGTTTTACTCATTGTTGTAAATTAATTCTACTTCTCGCGCATGTAAAATAAATCGCATATTATTTTATTTGTTTATGTCTGTTCTCTGAAAAGTATTTTTTTCTTTTCTAATAATGTGATGGGTTTTTTTTTTTCTCTTTCTCTCTCTCGCTTGTATTCATAACAGCATATGTCAGTGTAATAATGTATTCTCGTTCCTTTAAAACAAACTCTATATAAATTTTTAGCGTTACGGAAAAACGCGGGGAAAAGAATTACGTCCCCTTCTACTGTTTCAATCATCGTTAATAGCGACGTCGCCTCAGAACGAGGGCAAACGATGGAAACTACAGTCGGCCGGTAAGTTTTTTCCTCCTTTTAAAATTAATTTAAACATAGCTGTACCGGTTAATTCCTTTAAAAAATAGAACAGATGAACTGTTTGTGTGTTTTTTATTTAAACGACAGAGTGAAAAGTCCGTGCTGATTGTGAAAAAGCGTTGAATTTATTTTGTGATCAATGAAATTTTCAAGGCTTTGAAATCTGCGTTCGTCGGACATAGAATGAATTAAAATTGTCATGTTGTTTTGTTCGATTAAGATTAAATACGAATACGTATACGTATGACATACGTTTAAAAATGCATTCTCCCTTTTATTGCGACTTGCCGTATTTCACAAGCCGCTTTTTTTATTTTCACACCAGTTTTGTCATGCAGAAATCGTTTCATGCTGTTGGGTAATTAAAGCAAAGCAAGATCTCGTGTTTCGTGTGCTTTTTGTATATACATTTGCAAAATTTGTGTAGCTTGTTTTAAAATTAAAACACCGTGTCTGAGTAAGACATAGGATTTATAGGCTTTGGAAACTCGGAAACATTTGAGTATCGCTTCTCGGCCTTTTGGCTAAGATCAAAGTGTAGTATCTGTTCTTATCAGCTTAATATCTGATACGTACCCCATGTGGGTACTTCGATATTAAACTGATTTTTGCAACTAGGTGAGATGTTAGGTGCTTGCACCGCTCTTGCCACGAGTTGGCCTGGTATTGCAGTACCTCCAGGATCGGCTCACTCCCCATTTCGGGGAGAAAATTAAAATAGAAAAATAGCTCCTTCTATAGTCTGAGAAACAGCCCCAGTAAAATATTCTCTAATACTTTTTCTATATTATTTTATGTTATGTATTGTATAGTTTTACTCATTGTTGTAAATTAATTCTACTTCTCGCGCATGTAAAATAAATCGCATATTATTTTATTTGTTTATGTCTGTTCTCTGAAAAGTATTTTTTTCTTTTCTAATAATGTGATGGGTTTTTTTTTTTCTCTTTCTCTCTCTCGCTTGTATTCATAACAGCATATGTCAGTGTAATAATGTATTCTCGTTCCTTTAAAACAAACTCTATATAAATTTTTAGCGTTACGGAAAAACGCGGGGAAAAGAATTACGTCCCCTTCTACTGTTTCAATCATCGTTAATAGCGACGTCGCCTCAGAACGAGGGCAAACGATGGAAACTACAGTCGGCCGGTAAGTTTTTTCCTCCTTTTAAAATTAATTTAAACATAGCTGTACCGGTTAATTCCTTTAAAAAATAGAACAGATGAACTGTTTGTGTGTTTTTTATTTAAACGACAGAGTGAAAAGTCCGTGCTGATTGTGAAAAAGCGTTGAATTTATTTTGTGATCAATGAAATTTTCAAGGCTTTGAAATCTGCGTTCGTCGGACATAGAATGAATTAAAATTGTCATGTTGTTTTGTTCGATTAAGATTAAATACGAATACGTATACGTATGACATACGTTTAAAAATGCATTCTCCCTTTTATTGCGACTTGCCGTATTTCACAAGCCGCTTTTTTTATTTTCACACCAGTTTTGTCATGCAGAAATCGTTTCATGCTGTTGGGTAATTAAAGCAAAGCAAGATCTCGTGTTTCGTGTGCTTTTTGTATATACATTTGCAAAATTTGTGTAGCTTGTTTTAAAATTAAAACACCGTGTCTGAGTAAGACATAGGATTTATAGGCTTTGGAAACTCGGAAACATTTGAGTATCGCTTCTCGGCCTTTTGGCTAAGATCAAAGTGTAGTATCTGTTCTTATCAGCTTAATATCTGATACGTACCCCATGTGGGTACTTCGATATTAAACTGATTTTTGCAACTAGGTGAGATGTTAGGTGCTTGCACCGCTCTTGCCACGAGTTGGCCTGGTATTGCAGTACCTCCAGGATCGGCTCACTCCCCATTTCGGGGAGAAAATTAAAATAGAAAAATAGCTCCTTCTATAGTCTGAGAAACAGCCCCAGTAAAATATTCTCTAATACTTTTTCTATATTATTTTATGTTATGTATTGTATAGTTTTACTCATTGTTGTAAATTAATTCTACTTCTCGCGCATGTAAAATAAATCGCATATTATTTTATTTGTTTATGTCTGTTCTCTGAAAAGTATTTTTTTCTTTTCTAATAATGTGATGGGTTTTTTTTTTTCTCTTTCTCTCTCTCGCTTGTATTCATAACAGCATATGTCAGTGTAATAATGTATTCTCGTTCCTTTAAAACAAACTCTATATAAATTTTTAGCGTTACGGAAAAACGCGGGGAAAAGAATTACGTCCCCTTCTACTGTTTCAATCATCGTTAATAGCGACGTCGCCTCAGAACGAGGGCAAACGATGGAAACTACAGTCGGCCGGTAAGTTTTTTCCTCCTTTTAAAATTAATTTAAACATAGCTGTACCGGTTAATTCCTTTAAAAAATAGAACAGATGAACTGTTTGTGTGTTTTTTATTTAAACGACAGAGTGAAAAGTCCGTGCTGATTGTGAAAAAGCGTTGAATTTATTTTGTGATCAATGAAATTTTCAAGGCTTTGAAATCTGCGTTCGTCGGACATAGAATGAATTAAAATTGTCATGTTGTTTTGTTCGATTAAGATTAAATACGAATACGTATACGTATGACATACGTTTAAAAATGCATTCTCCCTTTTATTGCGACTTGCCGTATTTCACAAGCCGCTTTTTTTATTTTCACACCAGTTTTGTCATGCAGAAATCGTTTCATGCTGTTGGGTAATTAAAGCAAAGCAAGATCTCGTGTTTCGTGTGCTTTTTGTATATACATTTGCAAAATTTGTGTAGCTTGTTTTAAAATTAAAACACCGTGTCTGAGTAAGACATAGGATTTATAGGCTTTGGAAACTCGGAAACATTTGAGTATCGCTTCTCGGCCTTTTGGCTAAGATCAAAGTGTAGTATCTGTTCTTATCAGCTTAATATCTGATACGTACCCCATGTGGGTACTTCGATATTAAACTGATTTTTGCAACTAGGTGAGATGTTAGGTGCTTGCACCGCTCTTGCCACGAGTTGGCCTGGTATTGCAGTACCTCCAGGATCGGCTCACTCCCCATTTCGGGGAGAAAATTAAAATAGAAAAATAGCTCCTTCTATAGTCTGAGAAACAGCCCCAGTAAAATATTCTCTAATACTTTTTCTATATTATTTTATGTTATGTATTGTATAGTTTTACTCATTGTTGTAAATTAATTCTACTTCTCGCGCATGTAAAATAAATCGCATATTATTTTATTTGTTTATGTCTGTTCTCTGAAAAGTATTTTTTTCTTTTCTAATAATGTGATGGGTTTTTTTTTTTCTCTTTCTCTCTCTCGCTTGTATTCATAACAGCATATGTCAGTGTAATAATGTATTCTCGTTCCTTTAAAACAAACTCTATATAAATTTTTAGCGTTACGGAAAAACGCGGGGAAAAGAATTACGTCCCCTTCTACTGTTTCAATCATCGTTAATAGCGACGTCGCCTCAGAACGAGGGCAAACGATGGAAACTACAGTCGGCCGGTAAGTTTTTTCCTCCTTTTAAAATTAATTTAAACATAGCTGTACCGGTTAATTCCTTTAAAAAATAGAACAGATGAACTGTTTGTGTGTTTTTTATTTAAACGACAGAGTGAAAAGTCCGTGCTGATTGTGAAAAAGCGTTGAATTTATTTTGTGATCAATGAAATTTTCAAGGCTTTGAAATCTGCGTTCGTCGGACATAGAATGAATTAAAATTGTCATGTTGTTTTGTTCGATTAAGATTAAATACGAATACGTATACGTATGACATACGTTTAAAAATGCATTCTCCCTTTTATTGCGACTTGCCGTATTTCACAAGCCGCTTTTTTTATTTTCACACCAGTTTTGTCATGCAGAAATCGTTTCATGCTGTTGGGTAATTAAAGCAAAGCAAGATCTCGTGTTTCGTGTGCTTTTTGTATATACATTTGCAAAATTTGTGTAGCTTGTTTTAAAATTAAAACACCGTGTCTGAGTAAGACATAGGATTTATAGGCTTTGGAAACTCGGAAACATTTGAGTATCGCTTCTCGGCCTTTTGGCTAAGATCAAAGTGTAGTATCTGTTCTTATCAGCTTAATATCTGATACGTACCCCATGTGGGTACTTCGATATTAAACTGATTTTTGCAACTAGGTGAGATGTTAGGTGCTTGCACCGCTCTTGCCACGAGTTGGCCTGGTATTGCAGTACCTCCAGGATCGGCTCACTCCCCATTTCGGGGAGAAAATTAAAATAGAAAAATAGCTCCTTCTATAGTCTGAGAAACAGCCCCAGTAAAATATTCTCTAATACTTTTTCTATATTATTTTATGTTATGTATTGTATAGTTTTACTCATTGTTGTAAATTAATTCTACTTCTCGCGCATGTAAAATAAATCGCATATTATTTTATTTGTTTATGTCTGTTCTCTGAAAAGTATTTTTTTCTTTTCTAATAATGTGATGGGTTTTTTTTTTTCTCTTTCTCTCTCTCGCTTGTATTCATAACAGCATATGTCAGTGTAATAATGTATTCTCGTTCCTTTAAAACAAACTCTATATAAATTTTTAGCGTTACGGAAAAACGCGGGGAAAAGAATTACGTCCCCTTCTACTGTTTCAATCATCGTTAATAGCGACGTCGCCTCAGAACGAGGGCAAACGATGGAAACTACAGTCGGCCGGTAAGTTTTTTCCTCCTTTTAAAATTAATTTAAACATAGCTGTACCGGTTAATTCCTTTAAAAAATAGAACAGATGAACTGTTTGTGTGTTTTTTATTTAAACGACAGAGTGAAAAGTCCGTGCTGATTGTGAAAAAGCGTTGAATTTATTTTGTGATCAATGAAATTTTCAAGGCTTTGAAATCTGCGTTCGTCGGACATAGAATGAATTAAAATTGTCATGTTGTTTTGTTCGATTAAGATTAAATACGAATACGTATACGTATGACATACGTTTAAAAATGCATTCTCCCTTTTATTGCGACTTGCCGTATTTCACAAGCCGCTTTTTTTATTTTCACACCAGTTTTGTCATGCAGAAATCGTTTCATGCTGTTGGGTAATTAAAGCAAAGCAAGATCTCGTGTTTCGTGTGCTTTTTGTATATACATTTGCAAAATTTGTGTAGCTTGTTTTAAAATTAAAACACCGTGTCTGAGTAAGACATAGGATTTATAGGCTTTGGAAACTCGGAAACATTTGAGTATCGCTTCTCGGCCTTTTGGCTAAGATCAAAGTGTAGTATCTGTTCTTATCAGCTTAATATCTGATACGTACCCCATGTGGGTACTTCGATATTAAACTGATTTTTGCAACTAGGTGAGATGTTAGGTGCTTGCACCGCTCTTGCCACGAGTTGGCCTGGTATTGCAGTACCTCCAGGATCGGCTCACTCCCCATTTCGGGGAGAAAATTAAAATAGAAAAATAGCTCCTTCTATAGTCTGAGAAACAGCCCCAGTAAAATATTCTCTAATACTTTTTCTATATTATTTTATGTTATGTATTGTATAGTTTTACTCATTGTTGTAAATTAATTCTACTTCTCGCGCATGTAAAATAAATCGCATATTATTTTATTTGTTTATGTCTGTTCTCTGAAAAGTATTTTTTTCTTTTCTAATAATGTGATGGGTTTTTTTTTTTCTCTTTCTCTCTCTCGCTTGTATTCATAACAGCATATGTCAGTGTAATAATGTATTCTCGTTCCTTTAAAACAAACTCTATATAAATTTTTAGCGTTACGGAAAAACGCGGGGAAAAGAATTACGTCCCCTTCTACTGTTTCAATCATCGTTAATAGCGACGTCGCCTCAGAACGAGGGCAAACGATGGAAACTACAGTCGGCCGGTAAGTTTTTTCCTCCTTTTAAAATTAATTTAAACATAGCTGTACCGGTTAATTCCTTTAAAAAATAGAACAGATGAACTGTTTGTGTGTTTTTTATTTAAACGACAGAGTGAAAAGTCCGTGCTGATTGTGAAAAAGCGTTGAATTTATTTTGTGATCAATGAAATTTTCAAGGCTTTGAAATCTGCGTTCGTCGGACATAGAATGAATTAAAATTGTCATGTTGTTTTGTTCGATTAAGATTAAATACGAATACGTATACGTATGACATACGTTTAAAAATGCATTCTCCCTTTTATTGCGACTTGCCGTATTTCACAAGCCGCTTTTTTTATTTTCACACCAGTTTTGTCATGCAGAAATCGTTTCATGCTGTTGGGTAATTAAAGCAAAGCAAGATCTCGTGTTTCGTGTGCTTTTTGTATATACATTTGCAAAATTTGTGTAGCTTGTTTTAAAATTAAAACACCGTGTCTGAGTAAGACATAGGATTTATAGGCTTTGGAAACTCGGAAACATTTGAGTATCGCTTCTCGGCCTTTTGGCTAAGATCAAAGTGTAGTATCTGTTCTTATCAGCTTAATATCTGATACGTACCCCATGTGGGTACTTCGATATTAAACTGATTTTTGCAACTAGGTGAGATGTTAGGTGCTTGCACCGCTCTTGCCACGAGTTGGCCTGGTATTGCAGTACCTCCAGGATCGGCTCACTCCCCATTTCGGGGAGAAAATTAAAATAGAAAAATAGCTCCTTCTATAGTCTGAGAAACAGCCCCAGTAAAATATTCTCTAATACTTTTTCTATATTATTTTATGTTATGTATTGTATAGTTTTACTCATTGTTGTAAATTAATTCTACTTCTCGCGCATGTAAAATAAATCGCATATTATTTTACTTGTTTATGTCTGTTCTCTGAAAAGTATTTTTTTCTTTTCTAATAATGTGATGGGTTTTTTTTTTTCTCTTTCTCTCTCTCGCTTGTATTCATAACAGCATATGTCAGTGTAATAATGTATTCTCGTTCCTTTAAAACAAACTCTATATAAATTTTTAGCGTTACGGAAAAACGCGGGGAAAAGAATTACGTCCCCTTCTACTGTTTCAATCATCGTTAATAGCGACGTCGCCTCAGAACGAGGGCAAACGATGGAAACTACAGTCGGCCGGTAAGTTTTTTCCTCCTTTTAAAATTAATTTAAACATAGCTGTACCGGTTAATTCCTTTAAAAAATAGAACAGATGAACTGTTTGTGTGTTTTTTATTTAAACGACAGAGTGAAAAGTCCGTGCTGATTGTGAAAAAGCGTTGAATTTATTTTGTGATCAATGAAATTTTCAAGGCTTTGAAATCTGCGTTCGTCGGACATAGAATGAATTAAAATTGTCATGTTGTTTTGTTCGATTAAGATTAAATACGAATACGTATACGTATGACATACGTTTAAAAATGCATTCTCCCTTTTATTGCGACTTGCCGTATTTCACAAGCCGCTTTTTTTATTTTCACACCAGTTTTGTCATGCAGAAATCGTTTCATGCTGTTGGGTAATTAAAGCAAAGCAAGATCTCGTGTTTCGTGTGCTTTTTGTATATACATTTGCAAAATTTGTGTAGCTTGTTTTAAAATTAAAACACCGTGTCTGAGTAAGACATAGGATTTATAGGCTTTGGAAACTCGGAAACATTTGAGTATCGCTTCTCGGCCTTTTGGCTAAGATCAAAGTGTAGTATCTGTTCTTATCAGCTTAATATCTGATACGTACCCCATGTGGGTACTTCGATATTAAACTGATTTTTGCAACTAGGTGAGATGTTAGGTGCTTGCACCGCTCTTGCCACGAGTTGGCCTGGTATTGCAGTACCTCCAGGATCGGCTCACTCCCCATTTCGGGGAGAAAATTAAAATAGAAAAATAGCTCCTTCTATAGTCTGAGAAACAGCCCCAGTAAAATATTCTCTAATACTTTTTCTATATTATTTTATGTTATGTATTGTATAGTTTTACTCATTGTTGTAAATTAATTCTACTTCTCGCGCATGTAAAATAAATCGCATATTATTTTATTTGTTTATGTCTGTTCTCTGAAAAGTATTTTTTTCTTTTCTAATAATGTGATGGGTTTTTTTTTTTCTCTTTCTCTCTCTCGCTTGTATTCATAACAGCATATGTCAGTGTAATAATGTATTCTCGTTCCTTTAAAACAAACTCTATATAAATTTTTAGCGTTACGGAAAAACGCGGGGAAAAGAATTACGTCCCCTTCTACTGTTTCAATCATCGTTAATAGCGACGTCGCCTCAGAACGAGGGCAAACGATGGAAACTACAGTCGGCCGGTAAGTTTTTTCCTCCTTTTAAAATTAATTTAAACATAGCTGTACCGGTTAATTCCTTTAAAAAATAGAACAGATGAACTGTTTGTGTGTTTTTTATTTAAACGACAGAGTGAAAAGTCCGTGCTGATTGTGAAAAAGCGTTGAATTTATTTTGTGATCAATGAAATTTTCAAGGCTTTGAAATCTGCGTTCGTCGGACATAGAATGAATTAAAATTGTCATGTTGTTTTGTTCGATTAAGATTAAATACGAATACGTATACGTATGACATACGTTTAAAAATGCATTCTCCCTTTTATTGCGACTTGCCGTATTTCACAAGCCGCTTTTTTTATTTTCACACCAGTTTTGTCATGCAGAAATCGTTTCATGCTGTTGGGTAATTAAAGCAAAGCAAGATCTCGTGTTTCGTGTGCTTTTTGTATATACATTTGCAAAATTTGTGTAGCTTGTTTTAAAATTAAAACACCGTGTCTGAGTAAGACATAGGATTTATAGGCTTTGGAAACTCGGAAACATTTGAGTATCGCTTCTCGGCCTTTTGGCTAAGATCAAAGTGTAGTATCTGTTCTTATCAGCTTAATATCTGATACGTACCCCATGTGGGTACTTCGATATTAAACTGATTTTTGCAACTAGGTGAGATGTTAGGTGCTTGCACCGCTCTTGCCACGAGTTGGCCTGGTATTGCAGTACCTCCAGGATCGGCTCACTCCCCATTTCGGGGAGAAAATTAAAATAGAAAAATAGCTCCTTCTATAGTCTGAGAAACAGCCCCAGTAAAATATTCTCTAATACTTTTTCTATATTATTTTATGTTATGTATTGTATAGTTTTACTCATTGTTGTAAATTAATTCTACTTCTCGCGCATGTAAAATAAATCGCATATTATTTTACTTGTTTATGTCTGTTCTCTGAAAAGTATTTTTTTCTTTTCTAATAATGTGATGGGTTTTTTTTTTTCTCTTTCTCTCTCTCGCTTGTATTCATAACAGCATATGTCAGTGTAATAATGTATTCTCGTTCCTTTAAAACAAACTCTATATAAATTTTTAGCGTTACGGAAAAACGCGGGGAAAAGAATTACGTCCCCTTCTACTGTTTCAATCATCGTTAATAGCGACGTCGCCTCAGAACGAGGGCAAACGATGGAAACTACAGTCGGCCGGTAAGTTTTTTCCTCCTTTTAAAATTAATTTAAACATAGCTGTACCGGTTAATTCCTTTAAAAAATAGAACAGATGAACTGTTTGTGTGTTTTTTATTTAAACGACAGAGTGAAAAGTCCGTGCTGATTGTGAAAAAGCGTTGAATTTATTTTGTGATCAATGAAATTTTCAAGGCTTTGAAATCTGCGTTCGTCGGACATAGAATGAATTAAAATTGTCATGTTGTTTTGTTCGATTAAGATTAAATACGAATACGTATACGTATGACATACGTTTAAAAATGCATTCTCCCTTTTATTGCGACTTGCCGTATTTCACAAGCCGCTTTTTTTATTTTCACACCAGTTTTGTCATGCAGAAATCGTTTCATGCTGTTGGGTAATTAAAGCAAAGCAAGATCTCGTGTTTCGTGTGCTTTTTGTATATACATTTGCAAAATTTGTGTAGCTTGTTTTAAAATTAAAACACCGTGTCTGAGTAAGACATAGGATTTATAGGCTTTGGAAACTCGGAAACATTTGAGTATCGCTTCTCGGCCTTTTGGCTAAGATCAAAGTGTAGTATCTGTTCTTATCAGCTTAATATCTGATACGTACCCCATGTGGGTACTTCGATATTAAACTGATTTTTGCAACTAGGTGAGATGTTAGGTGCTTGCACCGCTCTTGCCACGAGTTGGCCTGGTATTGCAGTACCTCCAGGATCGGCTCACTCCCCATTTCGGGGAGAAAATTAAAATAGAAAAATAGCTCCTTCTATAGTCTGAGAAACAGCCCCAGTAAAATATTCTCTAATACTTTTT
Source organism: Mytilus trossulus (assembly GCF_036588685.1). Classification (NCBI taxonomy): domain Eukaryota; kingdom Metazoa; phylum Mollusca; class Bivalvia; order Mytilida; family Mytilidae; genus Mytilus; species Mytilus trossulus. Next base: position 63,125,299 of record NC_086381.1, on the reverse strand, counting down.
CTATATTATTTTATGTTATGTATTGTATAGTTTTACTCATTGTTGTAAATTAATTCTACTTCTCGCGCATGTAAAATAAATCGCATATTATTTTATTTGTTTATGTCTGTTCTCTGAAAAGTATTTTTTTCTTTTCTAATAATGTGATGGGTTTTTTTTTTTCTCTTTCTCTCTCTCGCTTGTATTCATAACAGCATATGTCAGTGTAATAATGTATTCTCGTTCCTTTAAAACAAACTCTATATAAATTTTTAGCGTTACGGAAAAACGCGGGGAAAAGAATTACGTCCCCTTCTACTGTTTCAATCATCGTTAATAGCGACGTCGCCTCAGAACGAGGGCAAACGATGGAAACTACAGTCGGCCGGTAAGTTTTTTCCTCCTTTTAAAATTAATTTAAACATAGCTGTACCGGTTAATTCCTTTAAAAAATAGAACAGATGAACTGTTTGTGTGTTTTTTATTTAAACGACAGAGTGAAAAGTCCGTGCTGATTGTGAAAAAGCGTTGAATTTATTTTGTGATCAATGAAATTTTCAAGGCTTTGAAATCTGCGTTCGTCGGACATAGAATGAATTAAAATTGTCATGTTGTTTTGTTCGATTAAGATTAAATACGAATACGTATACGTATGACATACGTTTAAAAATGCATTCTCCCTTTTATTGCGACTTGCCGTATTTCACAAGCCGCTTTTTTTATTTTCACACCAGTTTTGTCATGCAGAAATCGTTTCATGCTGTTGGGTAATTAAAGCAAAGCAAGATCTCGTGTTTCGTGTGCTTTTTGTATATACATTTGCAAAATTTGTGTAGCTTGTTTTAAAATTAAAACACCGTGTCTGAGTAAGACATAGGATTTATAGGCTTTGGAAACTCGGAAACATTTGAGTATCGCTTCTCGGCCTTTTGGCTAAGATCAAAGTGTAGTATCTGTTCTTATCAGCTTAATATCTGATACGTACCCCATGTGGGTACTTCGATATTAAACTGATTTTTGCAACTAGGTGAGATGTTAGGTGCTTGCACCGCTCTTGCCACGAGTTGGCCTGGTATTGCAGTACCTCCAGGATCGGCTCACTCCCCATTTCGGGGAGAAAATTAAAATAGAAAAATAGCTCCTTCTATAGTCTGAGAAACAGCCCCAGTAAAATATTCTCTAATACTTTTTCTATATTATTTTATGTTATGTATTGTATAGTTTTACTCATTGTTGTAAATTAATTCTACTTCTCGCGCATGTAAAATAAATCGCATATTATTTTATTTGTTTATGTCTGTTCTCTGAAAAGTATTTTTTTCTTTTCTAATAATGTGATGGGTTTTTTTTTTTCTCTTTCTCTCTCTCGCTTGTATTCATAACAGCATATGTCAGTGTAATAATGTATTCTCGTTCCTTTAAAACAAACTCTATATAAATTTTTAGCGTTACGGAAAAACGCGGGGAAAAGAATTACGTCCCCTTCTACTGTTTCAATCATCGTTAATAGCGACGTCGCCTCAGAACGAGGGCAAACGATGGAAACTACAGTCGGCCGGTAAGTTTTTTCCTCCTTTTAAAATTAATTTAAACATAGCTGTACCGGTTAATTCCTTTAAAAAATAGAACAGATGAACTGTTTGTGTGTTTTTTATTTAAACGACAGAGTGAAAAGTCCGTGCTGATTGTGAAAAAGCGTTGAATTTATTTTGTGATCAATGAAATTTTCAAGGCTTTGAAATCTGCGTTCGTCGGACATAGAATGAATTAAAATTGTCATGTTGTTTTGTTCGATTAAGATTAAATACGAATACGTATACGTATGACATACGTTTAAAAATGCATTCTCCCTTTTATTGCGACTTGCCGTATTTCACAAGCCGCTTTTTTTATTTTCACACCAGTTTTGTCATGCAGAAATCGTTTCATGCTGTTGGGTAATTAAAGCAAAGCAAGATCTCGTGTTTCGTGTGCTTTTTGTATATACATTTGCAAAATTTGTGTAGCTTGTTTTAAAATTAAAACACCGTGTCTGAGTAAGACATAGGATTTATAGGCTTTGGAAACTCGGAAACATTTGAGTATCGCTTCTCGGCCTTTTGGCTAAGATCAAAGTGTAGTATCTGTTCTTATCAGCTTAATATCTGATACGTACCCCATGTGGGTACTTCGATATTAAACTGATTTTTGCAACTAGGTGAGATGTTAGGTGCTTGCACCGCTCTTGCCACGAGTTGGCCTGGTATTGCAGTACCTCCAGGATCGGCTCACTCCCCATTTCGGGGAGAAAATTAAAATAGAAAAATAGCTCCTTCTATAGTCTGAGAAACAGCCCCAGTAAAATATTCTCTAATACTTTTTCTATATTATTTTATGTTATGTATTGTATAGTTTTACTCATTGTTGTAAATTAATTCTACTTCTCGCGCATGTAAAATAAATCGCATATTATTTTATTTGTTTATGTCTGTTCTCTGAAAAGTATTTTTTTCTTTTCTAATAATGTGATGGGTTTTTTTTTTTCTCTTTCTCTCTCTCGCTTGTATTCATAACAGCATATGTCAGTGTAATAATGTATTCTCGTTCCTTTAAAACAAACTCTATATAAATTTTTAGCGTTACGGAAAAACGCGGGGAAAAGAATTACGTCCCCTTCTACTGTTTCAATCATCGTTAATAGCGACGTCGCCTCAGAACGAGGGCAAACGATGGAAACTACAGTCGGCCGGTAAGTTTTTTCCTCCTTTTAAAATTAATTTAAACATAGCTGTACCGGTTAATTCCTTTAAAAAATAGAACAGATGAACTGTTTGTGTGTTTTTTATTTAAACGACAGAGTGAAAAGTCCGTGCTGATTGTGAAAAAGCGTTGAATTTATTTTGTGATCAATGAAATTTTCAAGGCTTTGAAATCTGCGTTCGTCGGACATAGAATGAATTAAAATTGTCATGTTGTTTTGTTCGATTAAGATTAAATACGAATACGTATACGTATGACATACGTTTAAAAATGCATTCTCCCTTTTATTGCGACTTGCCGTATTTCACAAGCCGCTTTTTTTATTTTCACACCAGTTTTGTCATGCAGAAATCGTTTCATGCTGTTGGGTAATTAAAGCAAAGCAAGATCTCGTGTTTCGTGTGCTTTTTGTATATACATTTGCAAAATTTGTGTAGCTTGTTTTAAAATTAAAACACCGTGTCTGAGTAAGACATAGGATTTATAGGCTTTGGAAACTCGGAAACATTTGAGTATCGCTTCTCGGCCTTTTGGCTAAGATCAAAGTGTAGTATCTGTTCTTATCAGCTTAATATCTGATACGTACCCCATGTGGGTACTTCGATATTAAACTGATTTTTGCAACTAGGTGAGATGTTAGGTGCTTGCACCGCTCTTGCCACGAGTTGGCCTGGTATTGCAGTACCTCCAGGATCGGCTCACTCCCCATTTCGGGGAGAAAATTAAAATAGAAAAATAGCTCCTTCTATAGTCTGAGAAACAGCCCCAGTAAAATATTCTCTAATACTTTTTCTATATTATTTTATGTTATGTATTGTATAGTTTTACTCATTGTTGTAAATTAATTCTACTTCTCGCGCATGTAAAATAAATCGCATATTATTTTATTTGTTTATGTCTGTTCTCTGAAAAGTATTTTTTTCTTTTCTAATAATGTGATGGGTTTTTTTTTTTCTCTTTCTCTCTCTCGCTTGTATTCATAACAGCATATGTCAGTGTAATAATGTATTCTCGTTCCTTTAAAACAAACTCTATATAAATTTTTAGCGTTACGGAAAAACGCGGGGAAAAGAATTACGTCCCCTTCTACTGTTTCAATCATCGTTAATAGCGACGTCGCCTCAGAACGAGGGCAAACGATGGAAACTACAGTCGGCCGGTAAGTTTTTTCCTCCTTTTAAAATTAATTTAAACATAGCTGTACCGGTTAATTCCTTTAAAAAATAGAACAGATGAACTGTTTGTGTGTTTTTTATTTAAACGACAGAGTGAAAAGTCCGTGCTGATTGTGAAAAAGCGTTGAATTTATTTTGTGATCAATGAAATTTTCAAGGCTTTGAAATCTGCGTTCGTCGGACATAGAATGAATTAAAATTGTCATGTTGTTTTGTTCGATTAAGATTAAATACGAATACGTATACGTATGACATACGTTTAAAAATGCATTCTCCCTTTTATTGCGACTTGCCGTATTTCACAAGCCGCTTTTTTTATTTTCACACCAGTTTTGTCATGCAGAAATCGTTTCATGCTGTTGGGTAATTAAAGCAAAGCAAGATCTCGTGTTTCGTGTGCTTTTTGTATATACATTTGCAAAATTTGTGTAGCTTGTTTTAAAATTAAAACACCGTGTCTGAGTAAGACATAGGATTTATAGGCTTTGGAAACTCGGAAACATTTGAGTATCGCTTCTCGGCCTTTTGGCTAAGATCAAAGTGTAGTATCTGTTCTTATCAGCTTAATATCTGATACGTACCCCATGTGGGTACTTCGATATTAAACTGATTTTTGCAACTAGGTGAGATGTTAGGTGCTTGCACCGCTCTTGCCACGAGTTGGCCTGGTATTGCAGTACCTCCAGGATCGGCTCACTCCCCATTTCGGGGAGAAAATTAAAATAGAAAAATAGCTCCTTCTATAGTCTGAGAAACAGCCCCAGTAAAATATTCTCTAATACTTTTTCTATATTATTTTATGTTATGTATTGTATAGTTTTACTCATTGTTGTAAATTAATTCTACTTCTCGCGCATGTAAAATAAATCGCATATTATTTTATTTGTTTATGTCTGTTCTCTGAAAAGTATTTTTTTCTTTTCTAATAATGTGATGGGTTTTTTTTTTTCTCTTTCTCTCTCTCGCTTGTATTCATAACAGCATATGTCAGTGTAATAATGTATTCTCGTTCCTTTAAAACAAACTCTATATAAATTTTTAGCGTTACGGAAAAACGCGGGGAAAAGAATTACGTCCCCTTCTACTGTTTCAATCATCGTTAATAGCGACGTCGCCTCAGAACGAGGGCAAACGATGGAAACTACAGTCGGCCGGTAAGTTTTTTCCTCCTTTTAAAATTAATTTAAACATAGCTGTACCGGTTAATTCCTTTAAAAAATAGAACAGATGAACTGTTTGTGTGTTTTTTATTTAAACGACAGAGTGAAAAGTCCGTGCTGATTGTGAAAAAGCGTTGAATTTATTTTGTGATCAATGAAATTTTCAAGGCTTTGAAATCTGCGTTCGTCGGACATAGAATGAATTAAAATTGTCATGTTGTTTTGTTCGATTAAGATTAAATACGAATACGTATACGTATGACATACGTTTAAAAATGCATTCTCCCTTTTATTGCGACTTGCCGTATTTCACAAGCCGCTTTTTTTATTTTCACACCAGTTTTGTCATGCAGAAATCGTTTCATGCTGTTGGGTAATTAAAGCAAAGCAAGATCTCGTGTTTCGTGTGCTTTTTGTATATACATTTGCAAAATTTGTGTAGCTTGTTTTAAAATTAAAACACCGTGTCTGAGTAAGACATAGGATTTATAGGCTTTGGAAACTCGGAAACATTTGAGTATCGCTTCTCGGCCTTTTGGCTAAGATCAAAGTGTAGTATCTGTTCTTATCAGCTTAATATCTGATACGTACCCCATGTGGGTACTTCGATATTAAACTGATTTTTGCAACTAGGTGAGATGTTAGGTGCTTGCACCGCTCTTGCCACGAGTTGGCCTGGTATTGCAGTACCTCCAGGATCGGCTCACTCCCCATTTCGGGGAGAAAATTAAAATAGAAAAATAGCTCCTTCTATAGTCTGAGAAACAGCCCCAGTAAAATATTCTCTAATACTTTTTCTATATTATTTTATGTTATGTATTGTATAGTTTTACTCATTGTTGTAAATTAATTCTACTTCTCGCGCATGTAAAATAAATCGCATATTATTTTATTTGTTTATGTCTGTTCTCTGAAAAGTATTTTTTTCTTTTCTAATAATGTGATGGGTTTTTTTTTTTCTCTTTCTCTCTCTCGCTTGTATTCATAACAGCATATGTCAGTGTAATAATGTATTCTCGTTCCTTTAAAACAAACTCTATATAAATTTTTAGCGTTACGGAAAAACGCGGGGAAAAGAATTACGTCCCCTTCTACTGTTTCAATCATCGTTAATAGCGACGTCGCCTCAGAACGAGGGCAAACGATGGAAACTACAGTCGGCCGGTAAGTTTTTTCCTCCTTTTAAAATTAATTTAAACATAGCTGTACCGGTTAATTCCTTTAAAAAATAGAACAGATGAACTGTTTGTGTGTTTTTTATTTAAACGACAGAGTGAAAAGTCCGTGCTGATTGTGAAAAAGCGTTGAATTTATTTTGTGATCAATGAAATTTTCAAGGCTTTGAAATCTGCGTTCGTCGGACATAGAATGAATTAAAATTGTCATGTTGTTTTGTTCGATTAAGATTAAATACGAATACGTATACGTATGACATACGTTTAAAAATGCATTCTCCCTTTTATTGCGACTTGCCGTATTTCACAAGCCGCTTTTTTTATTTTCACACCAGTTTTGTCATGCAGAAATCGTTTCATGCTGTTGGGTAATTAAAGCAAAGCAAGATCTCGTGTTTCGTGTGCTTTTTGTATATACATTTGCAAAATTTGTGTAGCTTGTTTTAAAATTAAAACACCGTGTCTGAGTAAGACATAGGATTTATAGGCTTTGGAAACTCGGAAACATTTGAGTATCGCTTCTCGGCCTTTTGGCTAAGATCAAAGTGTAGTATCTGTTCTTATCAGCTTAATATCTGATACGTACCCCATGTGGGTACTTCGATATTAAACTGATTTTTGCAACTAGGTGAGATGTTAGGTGCTTGCACCGCTCTTGCCACGAGTTGGCCTGGTATTGCAGTACCTCCAGGATCGGCTCACTCCCCATTTCGGGGAGAAAATTAAAATAGAAAAATAGCTCCTTCTATAGTCTGAGAAACAGCCCCAGTAAAATATTCTCTAATACTTTTTCTATATTATTTTATGTTATGTATTGTATAGTTTTACTCATTGTTGTAAATTAATTCTACTTCTCGCGCATGTAAAATAAATCGCATATTATTTTATTTGTTTATGTCTGTTCTCTGAAAAGTATTTTTTTCTTTTCTAATAATGTGATGGGTTTTTTTTTTTCTCTTTCTCTCTCTCGCTTGTATTCATAACAGCATATGTCAGTGTAATAATGTATTCTCGTTCCTTTAAAACAAACTCTATATAAATTTTTAGCGTTACGGAAAAACGCGGGGAAAAGAATTACGTCCCCTTCTACTGTTTCAATCATCGTTAATAGCGACGTCGCCTCAGAACGAGGGCAAACGATGGAAACTACAGTCGGCCGGTAAGTTTTTTCCTCCTTTTAAAATTAATTTAAACATAGCTGTACCGGTTAATTCCTTTAAAAAATAGAACAGATGAACTGTTTGTGTGTTTTTTATTTAAACGACAGAGTGAAAAGTCCGTGCTGATTGTGAAAAAGCGTTGAATTTATTTTGTGATCAATGAAATTTTCAAGGCTTTGAAATCTGCGTTCGTCGGACATAGAATGAATTAAAATTGTCATGTTGTTTTGTTCGATTAAGATTAAATACGAATACGTATACGTATGACATACGTTTAAAAATGCATTCTCCCTTTTATTGCGACTTGCCGTATTTCACAAGCCGCTTTTTTTATTTTCACACCAGTTTTGTCATGCAGAAATCGTTTCATGCTGTTGGGTAATTAAAGCAAAGCAAGATCTCGTGTTTCGTGTGCTTTTTGTATATACATTTGCAAAATTTGTGTAGCTTGTTTTAAAATTAAAACACCGTGTCTGAGTAAGACATAGGATTTATAGGCTTTGGAAACTCGGAAACATTTGAGTATCGCTTCTCGGCCTTTTGGCTAAGATCAAAGTGTAGTATCTGTTCTTATCAGCTTAATATCTGATACGTACCCCATGTGGGTACTTCGATATTAAACTGATTTTTGCAACTAGGTGAGATGTTAGGTGCTTGCACCGCTCTTGCCACGAGTTGGCCTGGTATTGCAGTACCTCCAGGATCGGCTCACTCCCCATTTCGGGGAGAAAATTAAAATAGAAAAATAGCTCCTTCTATAGTCTGAGAAACAGCCCCAGTAAAATATTCTCTAATACTTTTTCTATATTATTTTATGTTATGTATTGTATAGTTTTACTCATTGTTGTAAATTAATTCTACTTCTCGCGCATGTAAAATAAATCGCATATTATTTTATTTGTTTATGTCTGTTCTCTGAAAAGTATTTTTTTCTTTTCTAATAATGTGATGGGTTTTTTTTTTTCTCTTTCTCTCTCTCGCTTGTATTCATAACAGCATATGTCAGTGTAATAATGTATTCTCGTTCCTTTAAAACAAACTCTATATAAATTTTTAGCGTTACGGAAAAACGCGGGGAAAAGAATTACGTCCCCTTCTACTGTTTCAATCATCGTTAATAGCGACGTCGCCTCAGAACGAGGGCAAACGATGGAAACTACAGTCGGCCGGTAAGTTTTTTCCTCCTTTTAAAATTAATTTAAACATAGCTGTACCGGTTAATTCCTTTAAAAAATAGAACAGATGAACTGTTTGTGTGTTTTTTATTTAAACGACAGAGTGAAAAGTCCGTGCTGATTGTGAAAAAGCGTTGAATTTATTTTGTGATCAATGAAATTTTCAAGGCTTTGAAATCTGCGTTCGTCGGACATAGAATGAATTAAAATTGTCATGTTGTTTTGTTCGATTAAGATTAAATACGAATACGTATACGTATGACATACGTTTAAAAATGCATTCTCCCTTTTATTGCGACTTGCCGTATTTCACAAGCCGCTTTTTTTATTTTCACACCAGTTTTGTCATGCAGAAATCGTTTCATGCTGTTGGGTAATTAAAGCAAAGCAAGATCTCGTGTTTCGTGTGCTTTTTGTATATACATTTGCAAAATTTGTGTAGCTTGTTTTAAAATTAAAACACCGTGTCTGAGTAAGACATAGGATTTATAGGCTTTGGAAACTCGGAAACATTTGAGTATCGCTTCTCGGCCTTTTGGCTAAGATCAAAGTGTAGTATCTGTTCTTATCAGCTTAATATCTGATACGTACCCCATGTGGGTACTTCGATATTAAACTGATTTTTGCAACTAGGTGAGATGTTAGGTGCTTGCACCGCTCTTGCCACGAGTTGGCCTGGTATTGCAGTACCTCCAGGATCGGCTAACTCCCCATTTCGGGGAGAAAATTAAAATAGAAAAATAGCTCCTTCTATAGTCTGAGAAACAGCCCCAGTAAAATATTCTCTAATACTTTTTCTATATTATTTTATGTTATGTATTGTATAGTTTTACTCATTGTTGTAAATTAATTCTACTTCTCGCGCATGTAAAATAAATCGCATATTATTTTATTTGTTTATGTCTGTTCTCTGAAAAGTATTTTTTTCTTTTCTAATAATGTGATGGGTTTTTTTTTTTCTCTTTCTCTCTCTCGCTTGTATTCATAACAGCATATGTCAGTGTAATAATGTATTCTCGTTCCTTTAAAACAAACTCTATATAAATTTTTAGCGTTACGGAAAAACGCGGGGAAAAGAATTACGTCCCCTTCTACTGTTTCAATCATCGTTAATAGCGACGTCGCCTCAGAACGAGGGCAAACGATGGAAACTACAGTCGGCCGGTAAGTTTTTTCCTCCTTTTAAAATTAATTTAAACATAGCTGTACCGGTTAATTCCTTTAAAAAATAGAACAGATGAACTGTTTGTGTGTTTTTTATTTAAACGACAGAGTGAAAAGTCCGTGCTGATTGTGAAAAAGCGTTGAATTTATTTTGTGATCAATGAAATTTTCAAGGCTTTGAAATCTGCGTTCGTCGGACATAGAATGAATTAAAATTGTCATGTTGTTTTGTTCGATTAAGATTAAATACGAATACGTATACGTATGACATACGTTTAAAAATGCATTCTCCCTTTTATTGCGACTTGCCGTATTTCACAAGCCGCTTTTTTTATTTTCACACCAGTTTTGTCATGCAGAAATCGTTTCATGCTGTTGGGTAATTAAAGCAAAGCAAGATCTCGTGTTTCGTGTGCTTTTTGTATATACATTTGCAAAATTTGTGTAGCTTGTTTTAAAATTAAAACACCGTGTCTGAGTAAGACATAGGATTTATAGGCTTTGGAAACTCGGAAACATTTGAGTATCGCTTCTCGGCCTTTTGGCTAAGATCAAAGTGTAGTATCTGTTCTTATCAGCTTAATATCTGATACGTACCCCATGTGGGTACTTCGATATTAAACTGATTTTTGCAACTAGGTGAGATGTTAGGTGCTTGCACCGCTCTTGCCACGAGTTGGCCTGGTATTGCAGTACCTCCAGGATCGGCTCACTCCCCATTTCGGGGAGAAAATTAAAATAGAAAAATAGCTCCTTCTATAGTCTGAGAAACAGCCCCAGTAAAATATTCTCTAATACTTTTTCTATATTATTTTATGTTATGTATTGTATAGTTTTACTCATTGTTGTAAATTAATTCTACTTCTCGCGCATGTAAAATAAATCGCATATTATTTTATTTGTTTATGTCTGTTCTCTGAAAAGTATTTTTTTCTTTTCTAATAATGTGATGGGTTTTTTTTTTTCTCTTTCTCTCTCTCGCTTGTATTCATAACAGCATATGTCAGTGTAATAATGTATTCTCGTTCCTTTAAAACAAACTCTATATAAATTTTTAGCGTTACGGAAAAACGCGGGGAAAAGAATTACGTCCCCTTCTACTGTTTCAATCATCGTTAATAGCGACGTCGCCTCAGAACGAGGGCAAACGATGGAAACTACAGTCGGCCGGTAAGTTTTTTCCTCCTTTTAAAATTAATTTAAACATAGCTGTACCGGTTAATTCCTTTAAAAAATAGAACAGATGAACTGTTTGTGTGTTTTTTATTTAAACGACAGAGTGAAAAGTCCGTGCTGATTGTGAAAAAGCGTTGAATTTATTTTGTGATCAATGAAATTTTCAAGGCTTTGAAATCTGCGTTCGTCGGACATAGAATGAATTAAAATTGTCATGTTGTTTTGTTCGATTAAGATTAAATACGAATACGTATACGTATGACATACGTTTAAAAATGCATTCTCCCTTTTATTGCGACTTGCCGTATTTCACAAGCCGCTTTTTTTATTTTCACACCAGTTTTGTCATGCAGAAATCGTTTCATGCTGTTGGGTAATTAAAGCAAAGCAAGATCTCGTGTTTCGTGTGCTTTTTGTATATACATTTGCAAAATTTGTGTAGCTTGTTTTAAAATTAAAACACCGTGTCTGAGTAAGACATAGGATTTATAGGCTTTGGAAACTCGGAAACATTTGAGTATCGCTTCTCGGCCTTTTGGCTAAGATCAAAGTGTAGTATCTGTTCTTATCAGCTTAATATCTGATACGTACCCCATGTGGGTACTTCGATATTAAACTGATTTTTGCAACTAGGTGAGATGTTAGGTGCTTGCACCGCTCTTGCCACGAGTTGGCCTGGTATTGCAGTACCTCCAGGATCGGCTCACTCCCCATTTCGGGGAGAAAATTAAAATAGAAAAATAGCTCCTTCTATAGTCTGAGAAACAGCCCCAGTAAAATATTCTCTAATACTTTTTCTATATTATTTTATGTTATGTATTGTATAGTTTTACTCATTGTTGTAAATTAATTCTACTTCTCGCGCATGTAAAATAAATCGCATATTATTTTATTTGTTTATGTCTGTTCTCTGAAAAGTATTTTTTTCTTTTCTAATAATGTGATGGGTTTTTTTTTTTCTCTTTCTCTCTCTCGCTTGTATTCATAACAGCATATGTCAGTGTAATAATGTATTCTCGTTCCTTTAAAACAAACTCTATATAAATTTTTAGCGTTACGGAAAAACGCGGGGAAAAGAATTACGTCCCCTTCTACTGTTTCAATCATCGTTAATAGCGACGTCGCCTCAGAACGAGGGCAAACGATGGAAACTACAGTCGGCCGGTAAGTTTTTTCCTCCTTTTAAAATTAATTTAAACATAGCTGTACCGGTTAATTCCTTTAAAAAATAGAACAGATGAACTGTTTGTGTGTTTTTTATTTAAACGACAGAGTGAAAAGTCCGTGCTGATTGTGAAAAAGCGTTGAATTTATTTTGTGATCAATGAAATTTTCAAGGCTTTGAAATCTGCGTTCGTCGGACATAGAATGAATTAAAATTGTCATGTTGTTTTGTTCGATTAAGATTAAATACGAATACGTATACGTATGACATACGTTTAAAAATGCATTCTCCCTTTTATTGCGACTTGCCGTATTTCACAAGCCGCTTTTTTTATTTTCACACCAGTTTTGTCATGCAGAAATCGTTTCATGCTGTTGGGTAATTAAAGCAAAGCAAGATCTCGTGTTTCGTGTGCTTTTTGTATATACATTTGCAAAATTTGTGTAGCTTGTTTTAAAATTAAAACACCGTGTCTGAGTAAGACATAGGATTTATAGGCTTTGGAAACTCGGAAACATTTGAGTATCGCTTCTCGGCCTTTTGGCTAAGATCAAAGTGTAGTATCTGTTCTTATCAGCTTAATATCTGATACGTACCCCATGTGGGTACTTCGATATTAAACTGATTTTTGCAACTAGGTGAGATGTTAGGTGCTTGCACCGCTCTTGCCACGAGTTGGCCTGGTATTGCAGTACCTCCAGGATCGGCTCACTCCCCATTTCGGGGAGAAAATTAAAATAGAAAAATAGCTCCTTCTATAGTCTGAGAAACAGCCCCAGTAAAATATTCTCTAATACTTTTTCTATATTATTTTATGTTATGTATTGTATAGTTTTACTCATTGTTGTAAATTAATTCTACTTCTCGCGCATGTAAAATAAATCGCATATTATTTTATTTGTTTATGTCTGTTCTCTGAAAAGTATTTTTTTCTTTTCTAATAATGTGATGGGTTTTTTTTTTTCTCTTTCTCTCTCTCGCTTGTATTCATAACAGCATATGTCAGTGTAATAATGTATTCTCGTTCCTTTAAAACAAACTCTATATAAATTTTTAGCGTTACGGAAAAACGCGGGGAAAAGAATTACGTCCCCTTCTACTGTTTCAATCATCGTTAATAGCGACGTCGCCTCAGAACGAGGGCAAACGATGGAAACTACAGTCGGCCGGTAAGTTTTTTCCTCCTTTTAAAATTAATTTAAACATAGCTGTACCGGTTAATTCCTTTAAAAAATAGAACAGATGAACTGTTTGTGTGTTTTTTATTTAAACGACAGAGTGAAAAGTCCGTGCTGATTGTGAAAAAGCGTTGAATTTATTTTGTGATCAATGAAATTTTCAAGGCTTTGAAATCTGCGTTCGTCGGACATAGAATGAATTAAAATTGTCATGTTGTTTTGTTCGATTAAGATTAAATACGAATACGTATACGTATGACATACGTTTAAAAATGCATTCTCCCTTTTATTGCGACTTGCCGTATTTCACAAGCCGCTTTTTTTATTTTCACACCAGTTTTGTCATGCAGAAATCGTTTCATGCTGTTGGGTAATTAAAGCAAAGCAAGATCTCGTGTTTCGTGTGCTTTTTGTATATACATTTGCAAAATTTGTGTAGCTTGTTTTAAAATTAAAACACCGTGTCTGAGTAAGACATAGGATTTATAGGCTTTGGAAACTCGGAAACATTTGAGTATCGCTTCTCGGCCTTTTGGCTAAGATCAAAGTGTAGTATCTGTTCTTATCAGCTTAATATCTGATACGTACCCCATGTGGGTACTTCGATATTAAACTGATTTTTGCAACTAGGTGAGATGTTAGGTGCTTGCACCGCTCTTGCCACGAGTTGGCCTGGTATTGCAGTACCTCCAGGATCGGCTCACTCCCCATTTCGGGGAGAAAATTAAAATAGAAAAATAGCTCCTTCTATAGTCTGAGAAACAGCCCCAGTAAAATATTCTCTAATACTTTTTCTATATTATTTTATGTTATGTATTGTATAGTTTTACTCATTGTTGTAAATTAATTCTACTTCTCGCGCATGTAAAATAAATCGCATATTATTTTATTTGTTTATGTCTGTTCTCTGAAAAGTATTTTTTTCTTTTCTAATAATGTGATGGGTTTTTTTTTTTCTCTTTCTCTCTCTCGCTTGTATTCATAACAGCATATGTCAGTGTAATAATGTATTCTCGTTCCTTTAAAACAAACTCTATATAAATTTTTAGCGTTACGGAAAAACGCGGGGAAAAGAATTACGTCCCCTTCTACTGTTTCAATCATCGTTAATAGCGACGTCGCCTCAGAACGAGGGCAAACGATGGAAACTACAGTCGGCCGGTAAGTTTTTTCCTCCTTTTAAAATTAATTTAAACATAGCTGTACCGGTTAATTCCTTTAAAAAATAGAACAGATGAACTGTTTGTGTGTTTTTTATTTAAACGACAGAGTGAAAAGTCCGTGCTGATTGTGAAAAAGCGTTGAATTTATTTTGTGATCAATGAAATTTTCAAGGCTTTGAAATCTGCGTTCGTCGGACATAGAATGAATTAAAATTGTCATGTTGTTTTGTTCGATTAAGATTAAATACGAATACGTATACGTATGACATACGTTTAAAAATGCATTCTCCCTTTTATTGCGACTTGCCGTATTTCACAAGCCGCTTTTTTTATTTTCACACCAGTTTTGTCATGCAGAAATCGTTTCATGCTGTTGGGTAATTAAAGCAAAGCAAGATCTCGTGTTTCGTGTGCTTTTTGTATATACATTTGCAAAATTTGTGTAGCTTGTTTTAAAATTAAAACACCGTGTCTGAGTAAGACATAGGATTTATAGGCTTTGGAAACTCGGAAACATTTGAGTATCGCTTCTCGGCCTTTTGGCTAAGATCAAAGTGTAGTATCTGTTCTTATCAGCTTAATATCTGATACGTACCCCATGTGGGTACTTCGATATTAAACTGATTTTTGCAACTAGGTGAGATGTTAGGTGCTTGCACCGCTCTTGCCACGAGTTGGCCTGGTATTGCAGTACCTCCAGGATCGGCTCACTCCCCATTTCGGGGAGAAAATTAAAATAGAAAAATAGCTCCTTCTATAGTCTGAGAAACAGCCCCAGTAAAATATTCTCTAATACTTTTTCTATATTATTTTATGTTATGTATTGTATAGTTTTACTCATTGTTGTAAATTAATTCTACTTCTCGCGCATGTAAAATAAATCGCATATTATTTTATTTGTTTATGTCTGTTCTCTGAAAAGTATTTTTTTCTTTTCTAATAATGTGATGGGTTTTTTTTTTCTCTTTCTCTCTCTCGCTTGTATTCATAACAGCATATGTCAGTGTAATAATGTATTCTCGTTCCTTTAAAACAAACTCTATATAAATTTTTAGCGTTACGGAAAAACGCGGGGAAAAGAATTACGTCCCCTTCTACTGTTTCAATCATCGTTAATAGCGACGTCGCCTCAGAACGAGGGCAAACGATGGAAACTACAGTCGGCCGGTAAGTTTTTTCCTCCTTTTAAAATTAATTTAAACATAGCTGTACCGGTTAATTCCTTTAAAAAATAGAACAGATGAACTGTTTGTGTGTTTTTTATTTAAACGACAGAGTGAAAAGTCCGTGCTGATTGTGAAAAAGCGTTGAATTTATTTTGTGATCAATGAAATTTTCAAGGCTTTGAAATCTGCGTTCGTCGGACATAGAATGAATTAAAATTGTCATGTTGTTTTGTTCGATTAAGATTAAATACGAATACGTATACGTATGACATACGTTTAAAAATGCATTCTCCCTTTTATTGCGACTTGCCGTATTTCACAAGCCGCTTTTTTTATTTTCACACCAGTTTTGTCATGCAGAAATCGTTTCATGCTGTTGGGTAATTAAAGCAAAGCAAGATCTCGTGTTTCGTGTGCTTTTTGTATATACATTTGCAAAATTTGTGTAGCTTGTTTTAAAATTAAAACACCGTGTCTGAGTAAGACATAGGATTTATAGGCTTTGGAAACTCGGAAACATTTGAGTATCGCTTCTCGGCCTTTTGGCTAAGATCAAAGTGTAGTATCTGTTCTTATCAGCTTAATATCTGATACGTACCCCATGTGGGTACTTCGATATTAAACTGATTTTTGCAACTAGGTGAGATGTTAGGTGCTTGCACCGCTCTTGCCACGAGTTGGCCTGGTATTGCAGTACCTCCAGGATCGGCTCACTCCCCATTTCGGGGAGAAAATTAAAATAGAAAAATAGCTCCTTCTATAGTCTGAGAAACAGCCCCAGTAAAATATTCTCTAATACTTTTTCTATATTATTTTATGTTATGTATTGTATAGTTTTACTCATTGTTGTAAATTAATTCTACTTCTCGCGCATGTAAAATAAATCGCATATTATTTTATTTGTTTATGTCTGTTCTCTGAAAAGTATTTTTTTCTTTTCTAATAATGTGATGGGTTTTTTTTTTTCTCTTTCTCTCTCTCGCTTGTATTCATAACAGCATATGTCAGTGTAATAATGTATTCTCGTTCCTTTAAAACAAACTCTATATAAATTTTTAGCGTTACGGAAAAACGCGGGGAAAAGAATTACGTCCCCTTCTACTGTTTCAATCATCGTTAATAGCGACGTCGCCTCAGAACGAGGGCAAACGATGGAAACTACAGTCGGCCGGTAAGTTTTTTCCTCCTTTTAAAATTAATTTAAACATAGCTGTACCGGTTAATTCCTTTAAAAAATAGAACAGATGAACTGTTTGTGTGTTTTTTATTTAAACGACAGAGTGAAAAGTCCGTGCTGATTGTGAAAAAGCGTTGAATTTATTTTGTGATCAATGAAATTTTCAAGGCTTTGAAATCTGCGTTCGTCGGACATAGAATGAATTAAAATTGTCATGTTGTTTTGTTCGATTAAGATTAAATACGAATACGTATACGTATGACATACGTTTAAAAATGCATTCTCCCTTTTATTGCGACTTGCCGTATTTCACAAGCCGCTTTTTTTATTTTCACACCAGTTTTGTCATGCAGAAATCGTTTCATGCTGTTGGGTAATTAAAGCAAAGCAAGATCTCGTGTTTCGTGTGCTTTTTGTATATACATTTGCAAAATTTGTGTAGCTTGTTTTAAAATTAAAACACCGTGTCTGAGTAAGACATAGGATTTATAGGCTTTGGAAACTCGGAAACATTTGAGTATCGCTTCTCGGCCTTTTGGCTAAGATCAAAGTGTAGTATCTGTTCTTATCAGCTTAATATCTGATACGTACCCCATGTGGGTACTTCGATATTAAACTGATTTTTGCAACTAGGTGAGATGTTAGGTGCTTGCACCGCTCTTGCCACGAGTTGGCCTGGTATTGCAGTACCTCCAGGATCGGCTCACTCCCCATTTCGGGGAGAAAATTAAAATAGAAAAATAGCTCCTTCTATAGTCTGAGAAACAGCCCCAGTAAAATATTCTCTAATACTTTTTCTATATTATTTTATGTTATGTATTGTATAGTTTTACTCATTGTTGTAAATTAATTCTACTTCTCGCGCATGTAAAATAAATCGCATATTATTTTATTTGTTTATGTCTGTTCTCTGAAAAGTATTTTTTTCTTTTCTAATAATGTGATGGGTTTTTTTTTTTCTCTTTCTCTCTCTCGCTTGTATTCATAACAGCATATGTCAGTGTAATAATGTATTCTCGTTCCTTTAAAACAAACTCTATATAAATTTTTAGCGTTACGGAAAAACGCGGGGAAAAGAATTACGTCCCCTTCTACTGTTTCAATCATCGTTAATAGCGACGTCGCCTCAGAACGAGGGCAAACGATGGAAACTACAGTCGGCCGGTAAGTTTTTTCCTCCTTTTAAAATTAATTTAAACATAGCTGTACCGGTTAATTCCTTTAAAAAATAGAACAGATGAACTGTTTGTGTGTTTTTTATTTAAACGACAGAGTGAAAAGTCCGTGCTGATTGTGAAAAAGCGTTGAATTTATTTTGTGATCAATGAAATTTTCAAGGCTTTGAAATCTGCGTTCGTCGGACATAGAATGAATTAAAATTGTCATGTTGTTTTGTTCGATTAAGATTAAATACGAATACGTATACGTATGACATACGTTTAAAAATGCATTCTCCCTTTTATTGCGACTTGCCGTATTTCACAAGCCGCTTTTTTTATTTTCACACCAGTTTTGTCATGCAGAAATCGTTTCATGCTGTTGGGTAATTAAAGCAAAGCAAGATCTCGTGTTTCGTGTGCTTTTTGTATATACATTTGCAAAATTTGTGTAGCTTGTTTTAAAATTAAAACACCGTGTCTGAGTAAGACATAGGATTTATAGGCTTTGGAAACTCGGAAACATTTGAGTATCGCTTCTCGGCCTTTTGGCTAAGATCAAAGTGTAGTATCTGTTCTTATCAGCTTAATATCTGATACGTACCCCATGTGGGTACTTCGATATTAAACTGATTTTTGCAACTAGGTGAGATGTTAGGTGCTTGCACCGCTCTTGCCACGAGTTGGCCTGGTATTGCAGTACCTCCAGGATCGGCTCACTCCCCATTTCGGGGAGAAAATTAAAATAGAAAAATAGCTCCTTCTATAGTCTGAGAAACAGCCCCAGTAAAATATTCTCTAATACTTTTTCTATATTATTTTATGTTATGTATTGTATAGTTTTACTCATTGTTGTAAATTAATTCTACTTCTCGCGCATGTAAAATAAATCGCATATTATTTTATTTGTTTATGTCTGTTCTCTGAAAAGTATTTTTTTCTTTTCTAATAATGTGATGGGTTTTTTTTTTTCTCTTTCTCTCTCTCGCTTGTATTCATAACAGCATATGTCAGTGTAATAATGTATTCTCGTTCCTTTAAAACAAACTCTATATAAATTTTTAGCGTTACGGAAAAACGCGGGGAAAAGAATTACGTCCCCTTCTACTGTTTCAATCATCGTTAATAGCGACGTCGCCTCAGAACGAGGGCAAACGATGGAAACTACAGTCGGCCGGTAAGTTTTTTCCTCCTTTTAAAATTAATTTAAACATAGCTGTACCGGTTAATTCCTTTAAAAAATAGAACAGATGAACTGTTTGTGTGTTTTTTATTTAAACGACAGAGTGAAAAGTCCGTGCTGATTGTGAAAAAGCGTTGAATTTATTTTGTGATCAATGAAATTTTCAAGGCTTTGAAATCTGCGTTCGTCGGACATAGAATGAATTAAAATTGTCATGTTGTTTTGTTCGATTAAGATTAAATACGAATACGTATACGTATGACATACGTTTAAAAATGCATTCTCCCTTTTATTGCGACTTGCCGTATTTCACAAGCCGCTTTTTTTATTTTCACACCAGTTTTGTCATGCAGAAATCGTTTCATGCTGTTGGGTAATTAAAGCAAAGCAAGATCTCGTGTTTCGTGTGCTTTTTGTATATACATTTGCAAAATTTGTGTAGCTTGTTTTAAAATTAAAACACCGTGTCTGAGTAAGACATAGGATTTATAGGCTTTGGAAACTCGGAAACATTTGAGTATCGCTTCTCGGCCTTTTGGCTAAGATCAAAGTGTAGTATCTGTTCTTATCAGCTTAATATCTGATACGTACCCCATGTGGGTACTTCGATATTAAACTGATTTTTGCAACTAGGTGAGATGTTAGGTGCTTGCACCGCTCTTGCCACGAGTTGGCCTGGTATTGCAGTACCTCCAGGATCGGCTCACTCCCCATTTCGGGGAGAAAATTAAAATAGAAAAATAGCTCCTTCTATAGTCTGAGAAACAGCCCCAGTAAAATATTCTCTAATACTTTTTCTATATTATTTTATGTTATGTATTGTATAGTTTTACTCATTGTTGTAAATTAATTCTACTTCTCGCGCATGTAAAATAAATCGCATATTATTTTATTTGTTTATGTCTGTTCTCTGAAAAGTATTTTTTTCTTTTCTAATAATGTGATGGGTTTTTTTTTTTCTCTTTCTCTCTCTCGCTTGTATTCATAACAGCATATGTCAGTGTAATAATGTATTCTCGTTCCTTTAAAACAAACTCTATATAAATTTTTAGCGTTACGGAAAAACGCGGGGAAAAGAATTACGTCCCCTTCTACTGTTTCAATCATCGTTAATAGCGACGTCGCCTCAGAACGAGGGCAAACGATGGAAACTACAGTCGGCCGGTAAGTTTTTTCCTCCTTTTAAAATTAATTTAAACATAGCTGTACCGGTTAATTCCTTTAAAAAATAGAACAGATGAACTGTTTGTGTGTTTTTTATTTAAACGACAGAGTGAAAAGTCCGTGCTGATTGTGAAAAAGCGTTGAATTTATTTTGTGATCAATGAAATTTTCAAGGCTTTGAAATCTGCGTTCGTCGGACATAGAATGAATTAAAATTGTCATGTTGTTTTGTTCGATTAAGATTAAATACGAATACGTATACGTATGACATACGTTTAAAAATGCATTCTCCCTTTTATTGCGACTTGCCGTATTTCACAAGCCGCTTTTTTTATTTTCACACCAGTTTTGTCATGCAGAAATCGTTTCATGCTGTTGGGTAATTAAAGCAAAGCAAGATCTCGTGTTTCGTGTGCTTTTTGTATATACATTTGCAAAATTTGTGTAGCTTGTTTTAAAATTAAAACACCGTGTCTGAGTAAGACATAGGATTTATAGGCTTTGGAAACTCGGAAACATTTGAGTATCGCTTCTCGGCCTTTTGGCTAAGATCAAAGTGTAGTATCTGTTCTTATCAGCTTAATATCTGATACGTACCCCATGTGGGTACTTCGATATTAAACTGATTTTTGCAACTAGGTGAGATGTTAGGTGCTTGCACCGCTCTTGCCACGAGTTGGCCTGGTATTGCAGTACCTCCAGGATCGGCTCACTCCCCATTTCGGGGAGAAAATTAAAATAGAAAAATAGCTCCTTCTATAGTCTGAGAAACAGCCCCAGTAAAATATTCTCTAATACTTTTTCTATATTATTTTATGTTATGTATTGTATAGTTTTACTCATTGTTGTAAATTAATTCTACTTCTCGCGCATGTAAAATAAATCGCATATTATTTTATTTGTTTATGTCTGTTCTCTGAAAAGTATTTTTTTCTTTTCTAATAATGTGATGGGTTTTTTTTTTTCTCTTTCTCTCTCTCGCTTGTATTCATAACAGCATATGTCAGTGTAATAATGTATTCTCGTTCCTTTAAAACAAACTCTATATAAATTTTTAGCGTTACGGAAAAACGCGGGGAAAAGAATTACGTCCCCTTCTACTGTTTCAATCATCGTTAATAGCGACGTCGCCTCAGAACGAGGGCAAACGATGGAAACTACAGTCGGCCGGTAAGTTTTTTCCTCCTTTTAAAATTAATTTAAACATAGCTGTACCGGTTAATTCCTTAAAAAATAGAACAGATGAACTGTTTGTGTGTTTTTTATTTAAACGACAGAGTGAAAAGTCCGTGCTGATTGTGAAAAAGCGTTGAATTTATTTTGTGATCAATGAAATTTTCAAGGCTTTGAAATCTGCGTTCGTCGGACATAGAATGAATTAAAATTGTCATGTTGTTTTGTTCGATTAAGATTAAATACGAATACGTATACGTATGACATACGTTTAAAAATGCATTCTCCCTTTTATTGCGACTTGCCGTATTTCACAAGCCGCTTTTTTTATTTTCACACCAGTTTTGTCATGCAGAAATCGTTTCATGCTGTTGGGTAATTAAAGCAAAGCAAGATCTCGTGTTTCGTGTGCTTTTTGTATATACATTTGCAAAATTTGTGTAGCTTGTTTTAAAATTAAAACACCGTGTCTGAGTAAGACATAGGATTTATAGGCTTTGGAAACTCGGAAACATTTGAGTATCGCTTCTCGGCCTTTTGGCTAAGATCAAAGTGTAGTATCTGTTCTTATCAGCTTAATATCTGATACGTACCCCATGTGGGTACTTCGATATTAAACTGATTTTTGCAACTAGGTGAGATGTTAGGTGCTTGCACCGCTCTTGCCACGAGTTGGCCTGGGTATTGCAGTACCTCCAGGATCGGCTCACTCCCATTTCGGGGAGAAAATTAAAATAGAAAAAATAGCTCCTTCTATAGTCTGAGAAACAGCCCCAGTAAAATATTCTCTAATACTTTTTCTATATTATTTTATGTTATGTATTGTATAGTTTTACTCATTGTTGTAAATTAATTCTACTTCTCGCGCATGTAAAATAAATCGCATATTATTTTATTTGTTTATGTCTGTTCTCTGAAAAGTATTTTTTTCTTTTCTAATAATGTGATGGGTTTTTTTTTTTCTCTTTCTCTCTCTCGCTTGTATTCATAACAGCATATGTCAGTG
>NC_086381.1:58314681-58338620 GCF_036588685.1 Mytilus trossulus | reverse complement strand
GCATATTATTTTATTTTTTTATGTCTGTTCTCTGAAAAGTATTTTTTTCTTTTCTAATAATGTGATGGTTTTTTTTTTTCTCTTTTTCTCTCTCGCTTGTATTCATAACAGCATATGTCAGTGTAATAATGTATTCTCGTTCCTTTAAAACAAACTCTATATAAATTTTTAGCGTTACGGAAAAACGCGGGGAAAATAATTACGTCCCCTTCTACTGTTTCAATCATCGTTAATAGCGACGTCGCCTCAGAACGAGGGCAAACGATGGAAACTACAGTCGGCCGGTAAGTTTTTTCCTCCTTTTAAAATTAATTTAAACATAGCTGTACCGGTTAATTCCTTTAAAAAATAGAACAGATGAACTGTTTGTGTGTTTTTTATTTAAACGACAGAGTGAAAAGTCCGTGCTGATTGTGAAAAAGCGTTGAATTTATTTTGTGATCAATGAAATTTTCAAGGCTTTGAAATCTGCGTTCGTCGGACATAGAATGAATTAAAATTGTCATGTTGTTTTGTTCGATTAAGATTAAATACGAATACGTATACGTATGACATACGTTTAAAAATGCATTCTCCCTTTTATTGCGACTTGCCGTATTTCACAAGCCGCTTTTTTTATTTTCACACCAGTTTTGTCATGCAGAAATCGTTTCATGCTGTTGGGTAATTAAAGCAAAGCAAGATCTCGTGTTTCGTGTGCTTTTTGTATATACATTTGCAAAATTTGTGTAGCTTGTTTTAAAATTAAAACACCGTGTCTGAGTAAGACATAGGATTTATAGGCTTTGGAAACTCGGAAACATTTGAGTATCGCTTCTCGGCCTTTTGGCTAAGATCAAAGTGTAGTATCTGTTCTTATCAGCTTAATATCTGATACGTACCCCATGTGGGTACTTCGATATTAAACTGATTTTTGCAACTAGGTGAGATGTTAGGTGCTTGCACCGCTCTTGCCACGAGTTGGCCTGGTATTGCAGTACCTCCAGGATCGGCTCACTCCCCATTTCGGGGAGAAAATTAAAATAGAAAAATAGCTCCTTCTATAGTCTGAGAAACAGCCCCAGTAAAATATTCTCTAATACTTTTTCTATATTATTTTATGTTATGTATTGTATAGTTTTACTCATTGTTGTAAATTAATTCTACTTCTCGCGCATGTAAAATAAATCGCATATTATTTTATTTTTTTATGTCTGTTCTCTGAAAAGTATTTTTTTCTTTTCTAATAATGTGATGGTTTTTTTTTTTCTCTTTTTCTCTCTCGCTTGTATTCATAACAGCATATGTCAGTGTAATAATGTATTCTCGTTCCTTTAAAACAAACTCTATATAAATTTTTAGCGTTACGGAAAAACGCGGGGAAAATAATTACGTCCCCTTCTACTGTTTCAATCATCGTTAATAGCGACGTCGCCTCAGAACGAGGGCAAACGATGGAAACTACAGTCGGCCGGTAAGTTTTTTCCTCCTTTTAAAATTAATTTAAACATAGCTGTACCGGTTAATTCCTTTAAAAAATAGAACAGATGAACTGTTTGTGTGTTTTTTATTTAAACGACAGAGTGAAAAGTCCGTGCTGATTGTGAAAAAGCGTTGAATTTATTTTGTGATCAATGAAATTTTCAAGGCTTTGAAATCTGCGTTCGTCGGACATAGAATGAATTAAAATTGTCATGTTGTTTTGTTCGATTAAGATTAAATACGAATACGTATACGTATGACATACGTTTAAAAATGCATTCTCCCTTTTATTGCGACTTGCCGTATTTCACAAGCCGCTTTTTTTATTTTCACACCAGTTTTGTCATGCAGAAATCGTTTCATGCTGTTGGGTAATTAAAGCAAAGCAAGATCTCGTGTTTCGTGTGCTTTTTGTATATACATTTGCAAAATTTGTGTAGCTTGTTTTAAAATTAAAACACCGTGTCTGAGTAAGACATAGGATTTATAGGCTTTGGAAACTCGGAAACATTTGAGTATCGCTTCTCGGCCTTTTGGCTAAGATCAAAGTGTAGTATCTGTTCTTATCAGCTTAATATCTGATACGTACCCCATGTGGGTACTTCGATATTAAACTGATTTTTGCAACTAGGTGAGATGTTAGGTGCTTGCACCGCTCTTGCCACGAGTTGCGCCTGGTATTGCAGTACCTCCAGGATCGGCTCACTCCCCATTTCGGGGAGAAAATTAAAATAGAAAAATAGCTCCTTCTATAGTCTGAGAAACAGCCCCAGTAAAATATTCTCTAATACTTTTTCTATATTATTTTATGTTATGTATTGTATAGTTTTACTCATTGTTGTAAATTAATTCTACTTCTCGCGCATGTAAAATAAATCGCATATTATTTTATTTTTTTATGTCTGTTCTCTGAAAAGTATTTTTTTCTTTTCTAATAATGTGATGGTTTTTTTTTTTCTCTTTTTCTCTCTCGCTTGTATTCATAACAGCATATGTCAGTGTAATAATGTATTCTCGTTCCTTTAAAACAAACTCTATATAAATTTTTAGCGTTACGGAAAAACGCGGGGAAAATAATTACGTCCCCTTCTACTGTTTCAATCATCGTTAATAGCGACGTCGCCTCAGAACGAGGGCAAACGATGGAAACTACAGTCGGCCGGTAAGTTTTTTCCTCCTTTTAAAATTAATTTAAACATAGCTGTACCGGTTAATTCCTTTAAAAAATAGAACAGATGAACTGTTTGTGTGTTTTTTATTTAAACGACAGAGTGAAAAGTCCGTGCTGATTGTGAAAAAGCGTTGAATTTATTTTGTGATCAATGAAATTTTCAAGGCTTTGAAATCTGCGTTCGTCGGACATAGAATGAATTAAAATTGTCATGTTGTTTTGTTCGATTAAGATTAAATACGAATACGTATACGTATGACATACGTTTAAAAATGCATTCTCCCTTTTATTGCGACTTGCCGTATTTCACAAGCCGCTTTTTTTATTTTCACACCAGTTTTGTCATGCAGAAATCGTTTCATGCTGTTGGGTAATTAAAGCAAAGCAAGATCTCGTGTTTCGTGTGCTTTTTGTATATACATTTGCAAAATTTGTGTAGCTTGTTTTAAAATTAAAACACCGTGTCTGAGTAAGACATAGGATTTATAGGCTTTGGAAACTCGGAAACATTTGAGTATCGCTTCTCGGCCTTTTGGCTAAGATCAAAGTGTAGTATCTGTTCTTATCAGCTTAATATCTGATACGTACCCCATGTGGGTACTTCGATATTAAACTGATTTTTGCAACTAGGTGAGATGTTAGGTGCTTGCACCGCTCTTGCCACGAGTTGGCCTGGTATTGCAGTACCTCCAGGATCGGCTCACTCCCCATTTCGGGGAGAAAATTAAAATAGAAAAATAGCTCCTTCTATAGTCTGAGAAACAGCCCCAGTAAAATATTCTCTAATACTTTTTCTATATTATTTTATGTTATGTATTGTATAGTTTTACTCATTGTTGTAAATTAATTCTACTTCTCGCGCATGTAAAATAAATCGCATATTATTTTATTTTTTTATGTCTGTTCTCTGAAAAGTATTTTTTTCTTTTCTAATAATGTGATGGTTTTTTTTTTTCTCTTTTTCTCTCTCGCTTGTATTCATAACAGCATATGTCAGTGTAATAATGTATTCTCGTTCCTTTAAAACAAACTCTATATAAATTTTTAGCGTTACGGAAAAACGCGGGGAAAATAATTACGTCCCCTTCTACTGTTTCAATCATCGTTAATAGCGACGTCGCCTCAGAACGAGGGCAAACGATGGAAACTACAGTCGGCCGGTAAGTTTTTTCCTCCTTTTAAAATTAATTTAAACATAGCTGTACCGGTTAATTCCTTTAAAAAATAGAACAGATGAACTGTTTGTGTGTTTTTTATTTAAACGACAGAGTGAAAAGTCCGTGCTGATTGTGAAAAAGCGTTGAATTTATTTTGTGATCAATGAAATTTTCAAGGCTTTGAAATCTGCGTTCGTCGGACATAGAATGAATTAAAATTGTCATGTTGTTTTGTTCGATTAAGATTAAATACGAATACGTATACGTATGACATACGTTTAAAAATGCATTCTCCCTTTTATTGCGACTTGCCGTATTTCACAAGCCGCTTTTTTTATTTTCACACCAGTTTTGTCATGCAGAAATCGTTTCATGCTGTTGGGTAATTAAAGCAAAGCAAGATCTCGTGTTTCGTGTGCTTTTTGTATATACATTTGCAAAATTTGTGTAGCTTGTTTTAAAATTAAAACACCGTGTCTGAGTAAGACATAGGATTTATAGGCTTTGGAAACTCGGAAACATTTGAGTATCGCTTCTCGGCCTTTTGGCTAAGATCAAAGTGTAGTATCTGTTCTTATCAGCTTAATATCTGATACGTACCCCATGTGGGTACTTCGATATTAAACTGATTTTTGCAACTAGGTGAGATGTTAGGTGCTTGCACCGCTCTTGCCACGAGTTGGCCTGGTATTGCAGTACCTCCAGGATCGGCTCACTCCCCATTTCGGGGAGAAAATTAAAATAGAAAAATAGCTCCTTCTATAGTCTGAGAAACAGCCCCAGTAAAATATTCTCTAATACTTTTTCTATATTATTTTATGTTATGTATTGTATAGTTTTACTCATTGTTGTAAATTAATTCTACTTCTCGCGCATGTAAAATAAATCGCATATTATTTTATTTTTTTATGTCTGTTCTCTGAAAAGTATTTTTTTCTTTTCTAATAATGTGATGGTTTTTTTTTTTCTCTTTTTCTCTCTCGCTTGTATTCATAACAGCATATGTCAGTGTAATAATGTATTCTCGTTCCTTTAAAACAAACTCTATATAAATTTTTAGCGTTACGGAAAAACGCGGGGAAAATAATTACGTCCCCTTCTACTGTTTCAATCATCGTTAATAGCGACGTCGCCTCAGAACGAGGGCAAACGATGGAAACTACAGTCGGCCGGTAAGTTTTTTCCTCCTTTTAAAATTAATTTAAACATAGCTGTACCGGTTAATTCCTTTAAAAAATAGAACAGATGAACTGTTTGTGTGTTTTTTATTTAAACGACAGAGTGAAAAGTCCGTGCTGATTGTGAAAAAGCGTTGAATTTATTTTGTGATCAATGAAATTTTCAAGGCTTTGAAATCTGCGTTCGTCGGACATAGAATGAATTAAAATTGTCATGTTGTTTTGTTCGATTAAGATTAAATACGAATACGTATACGTATGACATACGTTTAAAAATGCATTCTCCCTTTTATTGCGACTTGCCGTATTTCACAAGCCGCTTTTTTTATTTTCACACCAGTTTTGTCATGCAGAAATCGTTTCATGCTGTTGGGTAATTAAAGCAAAGCAAGATCTCGTGTTTCGTGTGCTTTTTGTATATACATTTGCAAAATTTGTGTAGCTTGTTTTAAAATTAAAACACCGTGTCTGAGTAAGACATAGGATTTATAGGCTTTGGAAACTCGGAAACATTTGAGTATCGCTTCTCGGCCTTTTGGCTAAGATCAAAGTGTAGTATCTGTTCTTATCAGCTTAATATCTGATACGTACCCCATGTGGGTACTTCGATATTAAACTGATTTTTGCAACTAGGTGAGATGTTAGGTGCTTGCACCGCTCTTGCCACGAGTTGGCCTGGTATTGCAGTACCTCCAGGATCGGCTCACTCCCCATTTCGGGGAGAAAATTAAAATAGAAAAATAGCTCCTTCTATAGTCTGAGAAACAGCCCCAGTAAAATATTCTCTAATACTTTTTCTATATTATTTTATGTTATGTATTGTATAGTTTTACTCATTGTTGTAAATTAATTCTACTTCTCGCGCATGTAAAATAAATCGCATATTATTTTATTTTTTTATGTCTGTTCTCTGAAAAGTATTTTTTTCTTTTCTAATAATGTGATGGTTTTTTTTTTTCTCTTTTTCTCTCTCGCTTGTATTCATAACAGCATATGTCAGTGTAATAATGTATTCTCGTTCCTTTAAAACAAACTCTATATAAATTTTTAGCGTTACGGAAAAACGCGGGGAAAATAATTACGTCCCCTTCTACTGTTTCAATCATCGTTAATAGCGACGTCGCCTCAGAACGAGGGCAAACGATGGAAACTACAGTCGGCCGGTAAGTTTTTTCCTCCTTTTAAAATTAATTTAAACATAGCTGTACCGGTTAATTCCTTTAAAAAATAGAACAGATGAACTGTTTGTGTGTTTTTTATTTAAACGACAGAGTGAAAAGTCCGTGCTGATTGTGAAAAAGCGTTGAATTTATTTTGTGATCAATGAAATTTTCAAGGCTTTGAAATCTGCGTTCGTCGGACATAGAATGAATTAAAATTGTCATGTTGTTTTGTTCGATTAAGATTAAATACGAATACGTATACGTATGACATACGTTTAAAAATGCATTCTCCCTTTTATTGCGACTTGCCGTATTTCACAAGCCGCTTTTTTTATTTTCACACCAGTTTTGTCATGCAGAAATCGTTTCATGCTGTTGGGTAATTAAAGCAAAGCAAGATCTCGTGTTTCGTGTGCTTTTTGTATATACATTTGCAAAATTTGTGTAGCTTGTTTTAAAATTAAAACACCGTGTCTGAGTAAGACATAGGATTTATAGGCTTTGGAAACTCGGAAACATTTGAGTATCGCTTCTCGGCCTTTTGGCTAAGATCAAAGTGTAGTATCTGTTCTTATCAGCTTAATATCTGATACGTACCCCATGTGGGTACTTCGATATTAAACTGATTTTTGCAACTAGGTGAGATGTTAGGTGCTTGCACCGCTCTTGCCACGAGTTGGCCTGGTATTGCAGTACCTCCAGGATCGGCTCACTCCCCATTTCGGGGAGAAAATTAAAATAGAAAAATAGCTCCTTCTATAGTCTGAGAAACAGCCCCAGTAAAATATTCTCTAATACTTTTTCTATATTATTTTATGTTATGTATTGTATAGTTTTACTCATTGTTGTAAATTAATTCTACTTCTCGCGCATGTAAAATAAATCGCATATTATTTTATTTTTTTATGTCTGTTCTCTGAAAAGTATTTTTTTCTTTTCTAATAATGTGATGGTTTTTTTTTTTCTCTTTTTCTCTCTCGCTTGTATTCATAACAGCATATGTCAGTGTAATAATGTATTCTCGTTCCTTTAAAACAAACTCTATATAAATTTTTAGCGTTACGGAAAAACGCGGGGAAAATAATTACGTCCCCTTCTACTGTTTCAATCATCGTTAATAGCGACGTCGCCTCAGAACGAGGGCAAACGATGGAAACTACAGTCGGCCGGTAAGTTTTTTCCTCCTTTTAAAATTAATTTAAACATAGCTGTACCGGTTAATTCCTTTAAAAAATAGAACAGATGAACTGTTTGTGTGTTTTTTATTTAAACGACAGAGTGAAAAGTCCGTGCTGATTGTGAAAAAGCGTTGAATTTATTTTGTGATCAATGAAATTTTCAAGGCTTTGAAATCTGCGTTCGTCGGACATAGAATGAATTAAAATTGTCATGTTGTTTTGTTCGATTAAGATTAAATACGAATACGTATACGTATGACATACGTTTAAAAATGCATTCTCCCTTTTATTGCGACTTGCCGTATTTCACAAGCCGCTTTTTTTATTTTCACACCAGTTTTGTCATGCAGAAATCGTTTCATGCTGTTGGGTAATTAAAGCAAAGCAAGATCTCGTGTTTCGTGTGCTTTTTGTATATACATTTGCAAAATTTGTGTAGCTTGTTTTAAAATTAAAACACCGTGTCTGAGTAAGACATAGGATTTATAGGCTTTGGAAACTCGGAAACATTTGAGTATCGCTTCTCGGCCTTTTGGCTAAGATCAAAGTGTAGTATCTGTTCTTATCAGCTTAATATCTGATACGTACCCCATGTGGGTACTTCGATATTAAACTGATTTTTGCAACTAGGTGAGATGTTAGGTGCTTGCACCGCTCTTGCCACGAGTTGGCCTGGTATTGCAGTACCTCCAGGATCGGCTCACTCCCCATTTCGGGGAGAAAATTAAAATAGAAAAATAGCTCCTTCTATAGTCTGAGAAACAGCCCCAGTAAAATATTCTCTAATACTTTTTCTATATTATTTTATGTTATGTATTGTATAGTTTTACTCATTGTTGTAAATTAATTCTACTTCTCGCGCATGTAAAATAAATCGCATATTATTTTATTTTTTTATGTCTGTTCTCTGAAAAGTATTTTTTTCTTTTCTAATAATGTGATGGTTTTTTTTTTTCTCTTTTTCTCTCTCGCTTGTATTCATAACAGCATATGTCAGTGTAATAATGTATTCTCGTTCCTTTAAAACAAACTCTATATAAATTTTTAGCGTTACGGAAAAACGCGGGGAAAATAATTACGTCCCCTTCTACTGTTTCAATCATCGTTAATAGCGACGTCGCCTCAGAACGAGGGCAAACGATGGAAACTACAGTCGGCCGGTAAGTTTTTTCCTCCTTTTAAAATTAATTTAAACATAGCTGTACCGGTTAATTCCTTTAAAAAATAGAACAGATGAACTGTTTGTGTGTTTTTTATTTAAACGACAGAGTGAAAAGTCCGTGCTGATTGTGAAAAAGCGTTGAATTTATTTTGTGATCAATGAAATTTTCAAGGCTTTGAAATCTGCGTTCGTCGGACATAGAATGAATTAAAATTGTCATGTTGTTTTGTTCGATTAAGATTAAATACGAATACGTATACGTATGACATACGTTTAAAAATGCATTCTCCCTTTTATTGCGACTTGCCGTATTTCACAAGCCGCTTTTTTTATTTTCACACCAGTTTTGTCATGCAGAAATCGTTTCATGCTGTTGGGTAATTAAAGCAAAGCAAGATCTCGTGTTTCGTGTGCTTTTTGTATATACATTTGCAAAATTTGTGTAGCTTGTTTTAAAATTAAAACACCGTGTCTGAGTAAGACATAGGATTTATAGGCTTTGGAAACTCGGAAACATTTGAGTATCGCTTCTCGGCCTTTTGGCTAAGATCAAAGTGTAGTATCTGTTCTTATCAGCTTAATATCTGATACGTACCCCATGTGGGTACTTCGATATTAAACTGATTTTTGCAACTAGGTGAGATGTTAGGTGCTTGCACCGCTCTTGCCACGAGTTGGCCTGGTATTGCAGTACCTCCAGGATCGGCTCACTCCCCATTTCGGGGAGAAAATTAAAATAGAAAAATAGCTCCTTCTATAGTCTGAGAAACAGCCCCAGTAAAATATTCTCTAATACTTTTTCTATATTATTTTATGTTATGTATTGTATAGTTTTACTCATTGTTGTAAATTAATTCTACTTCTCGCGCATGTAAAATAAATCGCATATTATTTTATTTTTTTATGTCTGTTCTCTGAAAAGTATTTTTTTCTTTTCTAATAATGTGATGGTTTTTTTTTTTCTCTTTTTCTCTCTCGCTTGTATTCATAACAGCATATGTCAGTGTAATAATGTATTCTCGTTCCTTTAAAACAAACTCTATATAAATTTTTAGCGTTACGGAAAAACGCGGGGAAAATAATTACGTCCCCTTCTACTGTTTCAATCATCGTTAATAGCGACGTCGCCTCAGAACGAGGGCAAACGATGGAAACTACAGTCGGCCGGTAAGTTTTTTCCTCCTTTTAAAATTAATTTAAACATAGCTGTACCGGTTAATTCCTTTAAAAAATAGAACAGATGAACTGTTTGTGTGTTTTTTATTTAAACGACAGAGTGAAAAGTCCGTGCTGATTGTGAAAAAGCGTTGAATTTATTTTGTGATCAATGAAATTTTCAAGGCTTTGAAATCTGCGTTCGTCGGACATAGAATGAATTAAAATTGTCATGTTGTTTTGTTCGATTAAGATTAAATACGAATACGTATACGTATGACATACGTTTAAAAATGCATTCTCCCTTTTATTGCGACTTGCCGTATTTCACAAGCCGCTTTTTTTATTTTCACACCAGTTTTGTCATGCAGAAATCGTTTCATGCTGTTGGGTAATTAAAGCAAAGCAAGATCTCGTGTTTCGTGTGCTTTTTGTATATACATTTGCAAAATTTGTGTAGCTTGTTTTAAAATTAAAACACCGTGTCTGAGTAAGACATAGGATTTATAGGCTTTGGAAACTCGGAAACATTTGAGTATAGCTTCTCGGCCTTTTGGCTAAGATCAAAGTGTAGTATCTGTTCTTATCAGCTTAATATCTGATACGTACCCCATGTGGGTACTTCGATATTAAACTGATTTTTGCAACTAGGTGAGATGTTAGGTGCTTGCACCGCTCTTGCCACGAGTTGGCCTGGTATTGCAGTACCTCCAGGATCGGCTCACTCCCCATTTCGGGGAGAAAATTAAAATAGAAAAATAGCTCCTTCTATAGTCTGAGAAACAGCCCCAGTAAAATATTCTCTAATACTTTTTCTATATTATTTTATGTTATGTATTGTATAGTTTTACTCATTGTTGTAAATTAATTCTACTTCTCGCGCATGTAAAATAAATCGCATATTATTTTATTTTTTTATGTCTGTTCTCTGAAAAGTATTTTTTTCTTTTCTAATAATGTGATGGTTTTTTTTTTTCTCTTTTTCTCTCTCGCTTGTATTCATAACAGCATATGTCAGTGTAATAATGTATTCTCGTTCCTTTAAAACAAACTCTATATAAATTTTTAGCGTTACGGAAAAACGCGGGGAAAATAATTACGTCCCCTTCTACTGTTTCAATCATCGTTAATAGCGACGTCGCCTCAGAACGAGGGCAAACGATGGAAACTACAGTCGGCCGGTAAGTTTTTTCCTCCTTTTAAAATTAATTTAAACATAGCTGTACCGGTTAATTCCTTTAAAAAATAGAACAGATGAACTGTTTGTGTGTTTTTTATTTAAACGACAGAGTGAAAAGTCCGTGCTGATTGTGAAAAAGCGTTGAATTTATTTTGTGATCAATGAAATTTTCAAGGCTTTGAAATCTGCGTTCGTCGGACATAGAATGAATTAAAATTGTCATGTTGTTTTGTTCGATTAAGATTAAATACGAATACGTATACGTATGACATACGTTTAAAAATGCATTCTCCCTTTTATTGCGACTTGCCGTATTTCACAAGCCGCTTTTTTTATTTTCACACCAGTTTTGTCATGCAGAAATCGTTTCATGCTGTTGGGTAATTAAAGCAAAGCAAGATCTCGTGTTTCGTGTGCTTTTTGTATATACATTTGCAAAATTTGTGTAGCTTGTTTTAAAATTAAAACACCGTGTCTGAGTAAGACATAGGATTTATAGGCTTTGGAAACTCGGAAACATTTGAGTATCGCTTCTCGGCCTTTTGGCTAAGATCAAAGTGTAGTATCTGTTCTTATCAGCTTAATATCTGATACGTACCCCATGTGGGTACTTCGATATTAAACTGATTTTTGCAACTAGGTGAGATGTTAGGTGCTTGCACCGCTCTTGCCACGAGTTGGCCTGGTATTGCAGTACCTCCAGGATCGGCTCACTCCCCATTTCGGGGAGAAAATTAAAATAGAAAAATAGCTCCTTCTATAGTCTGAGAAACAGCCCCAGTAAAATATTCTCTAATACTTTTTCTATATTATTTTATGTTATGTATTGTATAGTTTTACTCATTGTTGTAAATTAATTCTACTTCTCGCGCATGTAAAATAAATCGCATATTATTTTATTTTTTTATGTCTGTTCTCTGAAAAGTATTTTTTTCTTTTCTAATAATGTGATGGTTTTTTTTTTTCTCTTTTTCTCTCTCGCTTGTATTCATAACAGCATATGTCAGTGTAATAATGTATTCTCGTTCCTTTAAAACAAACTCTATATAAATTTTTAGCGTTACGGAAAAACGCGGGGAAAATAATTACGTCCCCTTCTACTGTTTCAATCATCGTTAATAGCGACGTCGCCTCAGAACGAGGGCAAACGATGGAAACTACAGTCGGCCGGTAAGTTTTTTCCTCCTTTTAAAATTAATTTAAACATAGCTGTACCGGTTAATTCCTTTAAAAAATAGAACAGATGAACTGTTTGTGTGTTTTTTATTTAAACGACAGAGTGAAAAGTCCGTGCTGATTGTGAAAAAGCGTTGAATTTATTTTGTGATCAATGAAATTTTCAAGGCTTTGAAATCTGCGTTCGTCGGACATAGAATGAATTAAAATTGTCATGTTGTTTTGTTCGATTAAGATTAAATACGAATACGTATACGTATGACATACGTTTAAAAATGCATTCTCCCTTTTATTGCGACTTGCCGTATTTCACAAGCCGCTTTTTTTATTTTCACACCAGTTTTGTCATGCAGAAATCGTTTCATGCTGTTGGGTAATTAAAGCAAAGCAAGATCTCGTGTTTCGTGTGCTTTTTGTATATACATTTGCAAAATTTGTGTAGCTTGTTTTAAAATTAAAACACCGTGTCTGAGTAAGACATAGGATTTATAGGCTTTGGAAACTCGGAAACATTTGAGTATCGCTTCTCGGCCTTTTGGCTAAGATCAAAGTGTAGTATCTGTTCTTATCAGCTTAATATCTGATACGTACCCCATGTGGGTACTTCGATATTAAACTGATTTTTGCAACTAGGTGAGATGTTAGGTGCTTGCACCGCTCTTGCCACGAGTTGGCCTGGTATTGCAGTACCTCCAGGATCGGCTCACTCCCCATTTCGGGGAGAAAATTAAAATAGAAAAATAGCTCCTTCTATAGTCTGAGAAACAGCCCCAGTAAAATATTCTCTAATACTTTTTCTATATTATTTTATGTTATGTATTGTATAGTTTTACTCATTGTTGTAAATTAATTCTACTTCTCGCGCATGTAAAATAAATCGCATATTATTTTATTTTTTTATGTCTGTTCTCTGAAAAGTATTTTTTTCTTTTCTAATAATGTGATGGTTTTTTTTTTTCTCTTTTTCTCTCTCGCTTGTATTCATAACAGCATATGTCAGTGTAATAATGTATTCTCGTTCCTTTAAAACAAACTCTATATAAATTTTTAGCGTTACGGAAAAACGCGGGGAAAATAATTACGTCCCCTTCTACTGTTTCAATCATCGTTAATAGCGACGTCGCCTCAGAACGAGGGCAAACGATGGAAACTACAGTCGGCCGGTAAGTTTTTTCCTCCTTTTAAAATTAATTTAAACATAGCTGTACCGGTTAATTCCTTTAAAAAATAGAACAGATGAACTGTTTGTGTGTTTTTTATTTAAACGACAGAGTGAAAAGTCCGTGCTGATTGTGAAAAAGCGTTGAATTTATTTTGTGATCAATGAAATTTTCAAGGCTTTGAAATCTGCGTTCGTCGGACATAGAATGAATTAAAATTGTCATGTTGTTTTGTTCGATTAAGATTAAATACGAATACGTATACGTATGACATACGTTTAAAAATGCATTCTCCCTTTTATTGCGACTTGCCGTATTTCACAAGCCGCTTTTTTTATTTTCACACCAGTTTTGTCATGCAGAAATCGTTTCATGCTGTTGGGTAATTAAAGCAAAGCAAGATCTCGTGTTTCGTGTGCTTTTTGTATATACATTTGCAAAATTTGTGTAGCTTGTTTTAAAATTAAAACACCGTGTCTGAGTAAGACATAGGATTTATAGGCTTTGGAAACTCGGAAACATTTGAGTATCGCTTCTCGGCCTTTTGGCTAAGATCAAAGTGTAGTATCTGTTCTTATCAGCTTAATATCTGATACGTACCCCATGTGGGTACTTCGATATTAAACTGATTTTTGCAACTAGGTGAGATGTTAGGTGCTTGCACCGCTCTTGCCACGAGTTGGCCTGGTATTGCAGTACCTCCAGGATCGGCTCACTCCCCATTTCGGGGAGAAAATTAAAATAGAAAAATAGCTCCTTCTATAGTCTGAGAAACAGCCCCAGTAAAATATTCTCTAATACTTTTTCTATATTATTTTATGTTATGTATTGTATAGTTTTACTCATTGTTGTAAATTAATTCTACTTCTCGCGCATGTAAAATAAATCGCATATTATTTTATTTTTTTATGTCTGTTCTCTGAAAAGTATTTTTTTCTTTTCTAATAATGTGATGGTTTTTTTTTTTCTCTTTTTCTCTCTCGCTTGTATTCATAACAGCATATGTCAGTGTAATAATGTATTCTCGTTCCTTTAAAACAAACTCTATATAAATTTTTAGCGTTACGGAAAAACGCGGGGAAAATAATTACGTCCCCTTCTACTGTTTCAATCATCGTTAATAGCGACGTCGCCTCAGAACGAGGGCAAACGATGGAAACTACAGTCGGCCGGTAAGTTTTTTCCTCCTTTTAAAATTAATTTAAACATAGCTGTACCGGTTAATTCCTTTAAAAAATAGAACAGATGAACTGTTTGTGTGTTTTTTATTTAAACGACAGAGTGAAAAGTCCGTGCTGATTGTGAAAAAGCGTTGAATTTATTTTGTGATCAATGAAATTTTCAAGGCTTTGAAATCTGCGTTCGTCGGACATAGAATGAATTAAAATTGTCATGTTGTTTTGTTCGATTAAGATTAAATACGAATACGTATACGTATGACATACGTTTAAAAATGCATTCTCCCTTTTATTGCGACTTGCCGTATTTCACAAGCCGCTTTTTTTATTTTCACACCAGTTTTGTCATGCAGAAATCGTTTCATGCTGTTGGGTAATTAAAGCAAAGCAAGATCTCGTGTTTCGTGTGCTTTTTGTATATACATTTGCAAAATTTGTGTAGCTTGTTTTAAAATTAAAACACCGTGTCTGAGTAAGACATAGGATTTATAGGCTTTGGAAACTCGGAAACATTTGAGTATCGCTTCTCGGCCTTTTGGCTAAGATCAAAGTGTAGTATCTGTTCTTATCAGCTTAATATCTGATACGTACCCCATGTGGGTACTTCGATATTAAACTGATTTTTGCAACTAGGTGAGATGTTAGGTGCTTGCACCGCTCTTGCCACGAGTTGGCCTGGTATTGCAGTACCTCCAGGATCGGCTCACTCCCCATTTCGGGGAGAAAATTAAAATAGAAAAATAGCTCCTTCTATAGTCTGAGAAACAGCCCCAGTAAAATATTCTCTAATACTTTTTCTATATTATTTTATGTTATGTATTGTATAGTTTTACTCATTGTTGTAAATTAATTCTACTTCTCGCGCATGTAAAATAAATCGCATATTATTTTATTTTTTTATGTCTGTTCTCTGAAAAGTATTTTTTTCTTTTCTAATAATGTGATGGTTTTTTTTTTTCTCTTTTTCTCTCTCGCTTGTATTCATAACAGCATATGTCAGTGTAATAATGTATTCTCGTTCCTTTAAAACAAACTCTATATAAATTTTTAGCGTTACGGAAAAACGCGGGGAAAATAATTACGTCCCCTTCTACTGTTTCAATCATCGTTAATAGCGACGTCGCCTCAGAACGAGGGCAAACGATGGAAACTACAGTCGGCCGGTAAGTTTTTTCCTCCTTTTAAAATTAATTTAAACATAGCTGTACCGGTTAATTCCTTTAAAAAATAGAACAGATGAACTGTTTGTGTGTTTTTTATTTAAACGACAGAGTGAAAAGTCCGTGCTGATTGTGAAAAAGCGTTGAATTTATTTTGTGATCAATGAAATTTTCAAGGCTTTGAAATCTGCGTTCGTCGGACATAGAATGAATTAAAATTGTCATGTTGTTTTGTTCGATTAAGATTAAATACGAATACGTATACGTATGACATACGTTTAAAAATGCATTCTCCCTTTTATTGCGACTTGCCGTATTTCACAAGCCGCTTTTTTTATTTTCACACCAGTTTTGTCATGCAGAAATCGTTTCATGCTGTTGGGTAATTAAAGCAAAGCAAGATCTCGTGTTTCGTGTGCTTTTTGTATATACATTTGCAAAATTTGTGTAGCTTGTTTTAAAATTAAAACACCGTGTCTGAGTAAGACATAGGATTTATAGGCTTTGGAAACTCGGAAACATTTGAGTATCGCTTCTCGGCCTTTTGGCTAAGATCAAAGTGTAGTATCTGTTCTTATCAGCTTAATATCTGATACGTACCCCATGTGGGTACTTCGATATTAAACTGATTTTTGCAACTAGGTGAGATGTTAGGTGCTTGCACCGCTCTTGCCACGAGTTGGCCTGGTATTGCAGTACCTCCAGGATCGGCTCACTCCCCATTTCGGGGAGAAAATTAAAATAGAAAAATAGCTCCTTCTATAGTCTGAGAAACAGCCCCAGTAAAATATTCTCTAATACTTTTTCTATATTATTTTATGTTATGTATTGTATAGTTTTACTCATTGTTGTAAATTAATTCTACTTCTCGCGCATGTAAAATAAATCGCATATTATTTTATTTTTTTATGTCTGTTCTCTGAAAAGTATTTTTTTCTTTTCTAATAATGTGATGGTTTTTTTTTTTCTCTTTTTCTCTCTCGCTTGTATTCATAACAGCATATGTCAGTGTAATAATGTATTCTCGTTCCTTTAAAACAAACTCTATATAAATTTTTAGCGTTACGGAAAAACGCGGGGAAAATAATTACGTCCCCTTCTACTGTTTCAATCATCGTTAATAGCGACGTCGCCTCAGAACGAGGGCAAACGATGGAAACTACAGTCGGCCGGTAAGTTTTTTCCTCCTTTTAAAATTAATTTAAACATAGCTGTACCGGTTAATTCCTTTAAAAAATAGAACAGATGAACTGTTTGTGTGTTTTTTATTTAAACGACAGAGTGAAAAGTCCGTGCTGATTGTGAAAAAGCGTTGAATTTATTTTGTGATCAATGAAATTTTCAAGGCTTTGAAATCTGCGTTCGTCGGACATAGAATGAATTAAAATTGTCATGTTGTTTTGTTCGATTAAGATTAAATACGAATACGTATACGTATGACATACGTTTAAAAATGCATTCTCCCTTTTATTGCGACTTGCCGTATTTCACAAGCCGCTTTTTTTATTTTCACACCAGTTTTGTCATGCAGAAATCGTTTCATGCTGTTGGGTAATTAAAGCAAAGCAAGATCTCGTGTTTCGTGTGCTTTTTGTATATACATTTGCAAAATTTGTGTAGCTTGTTTTAAAATTAAAACACCGTGTCTGAGTAAGACATAGGATTTATAGGCTTTGGAAACTCGGAAACATTTGAGTATCGCTTCTCGGCCTTTTGGCTAAGATCAAAGTGTAGTATCTGTTCTTATCAGCTTAATATCTGATACGTACCCCATGTGGGTACTTCGATATTAAACTGATTTTTGCAACTAGGTGAGATGTTAGGTGCTTGCACCGCTCTTGCCACGAGTTGGCCTGGTATTGCAGTACCTCCAGGATCGGCTCACTCCCCATTTCGGGGAGAAAATTAAAATAGAAAAATAGCTCCTTCTATAGTCTGAGAAACAGCCCCAGTAAAATATTCTCTAATACTTTTTCTATATTATTTTATGTTATGTATTGTATAGTTTTACTCATTGTTGTAAATTAATTCTACTTCTCGCGCATGTAAAATAAATCGCATATTATTTTATTTTTTTATGTCTGTTCTCTGAAAAGTATTTTTTTCTTTTCTAATAATGTGATGGTTTTTTTTTTTCTCTTTTTCTCTCTCGCTTGTATTCATAACAGCATATGTCAGTGTAATAATGTATTCTCGTTCCTTTAAAACAAACTCTATATAAATTTTTAGCGTTACGGAAAAACGCGGGGAAAATAATTACGTCCCCTTCTACTGTTTCAATCATCGTTAATAGCGACGTCGCCTCAGAACGAGGGCAAACGATGGAAACTACAGTCGGCCGGTAAGTTTTTTCCTCCTTTTAAAATTAATTTAAACATAGCTGTACCGGTTAATTCCTTTAAAAAATAGAACAGATGAACTGTTTGTGTGTTTTTTATTTAAACGACAGAGTGAAAAGTCCGTGCTGATTGTGAAAAAGCGTTGAATTTATTTTGTGATCAATGAAATTTTCAAGGCTTTGAAATCTGCGTTCGTCGGACATAGAATGAATTAAAATTGTCATGTTGTTTTGTTCGATTAAGATTAAATACGAATACGTATACGTATGACATACGTTTAAAAATGCATTCTCCCTTTTATTGCGACTTGCCGTATTTCACAAGCCGCTTTTTTTATTTTCACACCAGTTTTGTCATGCAGAAATCGTTTCATGCTGTTGGGTAATTAAAGCAAAGCAAGATCTCGTGTTTCGTGTGCTTTTTGTATATACATTTGCAAAATTTGTGTAGCTTGTTTTAAAATTAAAACACCGTGTCTGAGTAAGACATAGGATTTATAGGCTTTGGAAACTCGGAAACATTTGAGTATCGCTTCTCGGCCTTTTGGCTAAGATCAAAGTGTAGTATCTGTTCTTATCAGCTTAATATCTGATACGTACCCCATGTGGGTACTTCGATATTAAACTGATTTTTGCAACTAGGTGAGATGTTAGGTGCTTGCACCGCTCTTGCCACGAGTTGGCCTGGTATTGCAGTACCTCCAGGATCGGCTCACTCCCCATTTCGGGGAGAAAATTAAAATAGAAAAATAGCTCCTTCTATAGTCTGAGAAACAGCCCCAGTAAAATATTCTCTAATACTTTTTCTATATTATTTTATGTTATGTATTGTATAGTTTTACTCATTGTTGTAAATTAATTCTACTTCTCGCGCATGTAAAATAAATCGCATATTATTTTATTTTTTTATGTCTGTTCTCTGAAAAGTATTTTTTTCTTTTCTAATAATGTGATGGTTTTTTTTTTTCTCTTTTTCTCTCTCGCTTGTATTCATAACAGCATATGTCAGTGTAATAATGTATTCTCGTTCCTTTAAAACAAACTCTATATAAATTTTTAGCGTTACGGAAAAACGCGGGGAAAATAATTACGTCCCCTTCTACTGTTTCAATCATCGTTAATAGCGACGTCGCCTCAGAACGAGGGCAAACGATGGAAACTACAGTCGGCCGGTAAGTTTTTTCCTCCTTTTAAAATTAATTTAAACATAGCTGTACCGGTTAATTCCTTTAAAAAATAGAACAGATGAACTGTTTGTGTGTTTTTTATTTAAACGACAGAGTGAAAAGTCCGTGCTGATTGTGAAAAAGCGTTGAATTTATTTTGTGATCAATGAAATTTTCAAGGCTTTGAAATCTGCGTTCGTCGGACATAGAATGAATTAAAATTGTCATGTTGTTTTGTTCGATTAAGATTAAATACGAATACGTATACGTATGACATACGTTTAAAAATGCATTCTCCCTTTTATTGCGACTTGCCGTATTTCACAAGCCGCTTTTTTTATTTTCACACCAGTTTTGTCATGCAGAAATCGTTTCATGCTGTTGGGTAATTAAAGCAAAGCAAGATCTCGTGTTTCGTGTGCTTTTTGTATATACATTTGCAAAATTTGTGTAGCTTGTTTTAAAATTAAAACACCGTGTCTGAGTAAGACATAGGATTTATAGGCTTTGGAAACTCGGAAACATTTGAGTATCGCTTCTCGGCCTTTTGGCTAAGATCAAAGTGTAGTATCTGTTCTTATCAGCTTAATATCTGATACGTACCCCATGTGGGTACTTCGATATTAAACTGATTTTTGCAACTAGGTGAGATGTTAGGTGCTTGCACCGCTCTTGCCACGAGTTGGCCTGGTATTGCAGTACCTCCAGGATCGGCTCACTCCCCATTTCGGGGAGAAAATTAAAATAGAAAAATAGCTCCTTCTATAGTCTGAGAAACAGCCCCAGTAAAATATTCTCTAATACTTTTTCTATATTATTTTATGTTATGTATTGTATAGTTTTACTCATTGTTGTAAATTAATTCTACTTCTCGCGCATGTAAAATAAATCGCATATTATTTTATTTTTTTATGTCTGTTCTCTGAAAAGTATTTTTTTCTTTTCTAATAATGTGATGGTTTTTTTTTTTCTCTTTTTCTCTCTCGCTTGTATTCATAACAGCATATGTCAGTGTAATAATGTATTCTCGTTCCTTTAAAACAAACTCTATATAAATTTTTAGCGTTACGGAAAAACGCGGGGAAAATAATTACGTCCCCTTCTACTGTTTCAATCATCGTTAATAGCGACGTCGCCTCAGAACGAGGGCAAACGATGGAAACTACAGTCGGCCGGTAAGTTTTTTCCTCCTTTTAAAATTAATTTAAACATAGCTGTACCGGTTAATTCCTTTAAAAAATAGAACAGATGAACTGTTTGTGTGTTTTTTATTTAAACGACAGAGTGAAAAGTCCGTGCTGATTGTGAAAAAGCGTTGAATTTATTTTGTGATCAATGAAATTTTCAAGGCTTTGAAATCTGCGTTCGTCGGACATAGAATGAATTAAAATTGTCATGTTGTTTTGTTCGATTAAGATTAAATACGAATACGTATACGTATGACATACGTTTAAAAATGCATTCTCCCTTTTATTGCGACTTGCCGTATTTCACAAGCCGCTTTTTTTATTTTCACACCAGTTTTGTCATGCAGAAATCGTTTCATGCTGTTGGGTAATTAAAGCAAAGCAAGATCTCGTGTTTCGTGTGCTTTTTGTATATACATTTGCAAAATTTGTGTAGCTTGTTTTAAAATTAAAACACCGTGTCTGAGTAAGACATAGGATTTATAGGCTTTGGAAACTCGGAAACATTTGAGTATCGCTTCTCGGCCTTTTGGCTAAGATCAAAGTGTAGTATCTGTTCTTATCAGCTTAATATCTGATACGTACCCCATGTGGGTACTTCGATATTAAACTGATTTTTGCAACTAGGTGAGATGTTAGGTGCTTGCACCGCTCTTGCCACGAGTTGGCCTGGTATTGCAGTACCTCCAGGATCGGCTCACTCCCCATTTCGGGGAGAAAATTAAAATAGAAAAATAGCTCCTTCTATAGTCTGAGAAACAGCCCCAGTAAAATATTCTCTAATACTTTTTCTATATTATTTTATGTTATGTATTGTATAGTTTTACTCATTGTTGTAAATTAATTCTACTTCTCGCGCATGTAAAATAAATCGCATATTATTTTATTTTTTTATGTCTGTTCTCTGAAAAGTATTTTTTTCTTTTCTAATAATGTGATGGTTTTTTTTTTTCTCTTTTTCTCTCTCGCTTGTATTCATAACAGCATATGTCAGTGTAATAATGTATTCTCGTTCCTTTAAAACAAACTCTATATAAATTTTTAGCGTTACGGAAAAACGCGGGGAAAATAATTACGTCCCCTTCTACTGTTTCAATCATCGTTAATAGCGACGTCGCCTCAGAACGAGGGCAAACGATGGAAACTACAGTCGGCCGGTAAGTTTTTTCCTCCTTTTAAAATTAATTTAAACATAGCTGTACCGGTTAATTCCTTTAAAAAATAGAACAGATGAACTGTTTGTGTGTTTTTTATTTAAACGACAGAGTGAAAAGTCCGTGCTGATTGTGAAAAAGCGTTGAATTTATTTTGTGATCAATGAAATTTTCAAGGCTTTGAAATCTGCGTTCGTCGGACATAGAATGAATTAAAATTGTCATGTTGTTTTGTTCGATTAAGATTAAATACGAATACGTATACGTATGACATACGTTTAAAAATGCATTCTCCCTTTTATTGCGACTTGCCGTATTTCACAAGCCGCTTTTTTTATTTTCACACCAGTTTTGTCATGCAGAAATCGTTTCATGCTGTTGGGTAATTAAAGCAAAGCAAGATCTCGTGTTTCGTGTGCTTTTTGTATATACATTTGCAAAATTTGTGTAGCTTGTTTTAAAATTAAAACACCGTGTCTGAGTAAGACATAGGATTTATAGGCTTTGGAAACTCGGAAACATTTGAGTATCGCTTCTCGGCCTTTTGGCTAAGATCAAAGTGTAGTATCTGTTCTTATCAGCTTAATATCTGATACGTACCCCATGTGGGTACTTCGATATTAAACTGATTTTTGCAACTAGGTGAGATGTTAGGTGCTTGCACCGCTCTTGCCACGAGTTGGCCTGGTATTGCAGTACCTC
This sequence comes from Mytilus trossulus, assembly GCF_036588685.1. Lineage (NCBI taxonomy): Eukaryota > Metazoa > Mollusca > Bivalvia > Mytilida > Mytilidae > Mytilus > Mytilus trossulus. The sequence continues at coordinate 58,316,594 of NC_086381.1, read as the reverse complement.
CAGGATCGGCTCACTCCCCATTTCGGGGAGAAAATTAAAATAGAAAAATAGCTCCTTCTATAGTCTGAGAAACAGCCCCAGTAAAATATTCTCTAATACTTTTTCTATATTATTTTATGTTATGTATTGTATAGTTTTACTCATTGTTGTAAATTAATTCTACTTCTCGCGCATGTAAAATAAATCGCATATTATTTTATTTTTTTATGTCTGTTCTCTGAAAAGTATTTTTTTCTTTTCTAATAATGTGATGGTTTTTTTTTTTCTCTTTTTCTCTCTCGCTTGTATTCATAACAGCATATGTCAGTGTAATAATGTATTCTCGTTCCTTTAAAACAAACTCTATATAAATTTTTAGCGTTACGGAAAAACGCGGGGAAAATAATTACGTCCCCTTCTACTGTTTCAATCATCGTTAATAGCGACGTCGCCTCAGAACGAGGGCAAACGATGGAAACTACAGTCGGCCGGTAAGTTTTTTCCTCCTTTTAAAATTAATTTAAACATAGCTGTACCGGTTAATTCCTTTAAAAAATAGAACAGATGAACTGTTTGTGTGTTTTTTATTTAAACGACAGAGTGAAAAGTCCGTGCTGATTGTGAAAAAGCGTTGAATTTATTTTGTGATCAATGAAATTTTCAAGGCTTTGAAATCTGCGTTCGTCGGACATAGAATGAATTAAAATTGTCATGTTGTTTTGTTCGATTAAGATTAAATACGAATACGTATACGTATGACATACGTTTAAAAATGCATTCTCCCTTTTATTGCGACTTGCCGTATTTCACAAGCCGCTTTTTTTATTTTCACACCAGTTTTGTCATGCAGAAATCGTTTCATGCTGTTGGGTAATTAAAGCAAAGCAAGATCTCGTGTTTCGTGTGCTTTTTGTATATACATTTGCAAAATTTGTGTAGCTTGTTTTAAAATTAAAACACCGTGTCTGAGTAAGACATAGGATTTATAGGCTTTGGAAACTCGGAAACATTTGAGTATCGCTTCTCGGCCTTTTGGCTAAGATCAAAGTGTAGTATCTGTTCTTATCAGCTTAATATCTGATACGTACCCCATGTGGGTACTTCGATATTAAACTGATTTTTGCAACTAGGTGAGATGTTAGGTGCTTGCACCGCTCTTGCCACGAGTTGGCCTGGTATTGCAGTACCTCCAGGATCGGCTCACTCCCCATTTCGGGGAGAAAATTAAAATAGAAAAATAGCTCCTTCTATAGTCTGAGAAACAGCCCCAGTAAAATATTCTCTAATACTTTTTCTATATTATTTTATGTTATGTATTGTATAGTTTTACTCATTGTTGTAAATTAATTCTACTTCTCGCGCATGTAAAATAAATCGCATATTATTTTATTTTTTTATGTCTGTTCTCTGAAAAGTATTTTTTTCTTTTCTAATAATGTGATGGTTTTTTTTTTTCTCTTTTTCTCTCTCGCTTGTATTCATAACAGCATATGTCAGTGTAATAATGTATTCTCGTTCCTTTAAAACAAACTCTATATAAATTTTTAGCGTTACGGAAAAACGCGGGGAAAATAATTACGTCCCCTTCTACTGTTTCAATCATCGTTAATAGCGACGTCGCCTCAGAACGAGGGCAAACGATGGAAACTACAGTCGGCCGGTAAGTTTTTTCCTCCTTTTAAAATTAATTTAAACATAGCTGTACCGGTTAATTCCTTTAAAAAATAGAACAGATGAACTGTTTGTGTGTTTTTTATTTAAACGACAGAGTGAAAAGTCCGTGCTGATTGTGAAAAAGCGTTGAATTTATTTTGTGATCAATGAAATTTTCAAGGCTTTGAAATCTGCGTTCGTCGGACATAGAATGAATTAAAATTGTCATGTTGTTTTGTTCGATTAAGATTAAATACGAATACGTATACGTATGACATACG
>NC_086381.1:56830343-56855343 GCF_036588685.1 Mytilus trossulus | reverse complement strand
CGCTTGCTAGGTCCGTGAATCTCAGTAAAAACCTACAACAAAATGTCCGCTCCGAGATTGAAATACTAATCTGTGTTACAAACAGGTGCTGAAAAATGTACAATATCAGAATATAATCAATAAATGGGTTTAAAAGTTACACCGGATCAATTAAATCCAAAACATGCACTGCCCGTGAACTGTCATTAAAATGTCAATTTCCTACAATGACAAAAGAAATTACATTGTGTACATTCCATCTCTATAGATGTTGTCTGTTTAACGTCCCCACCTAAAAAGAAATAAAAAGACTATCTTTTCGTTATTATAAACCCGTGTCACGTGATGTGGCGCAATCGCTGTACCTAAAAAAAAGAAAAACTTTCCAAACTAAACATGAAACTTCTCCGGTAACAATAATATAGACCCCATACAGAAACAAACAAACAAACAAACACCCCCCCCCCCCCCCGCAATTCAATTAATTCTGAAGGGGGAAAGACCCCCTACAATTGCTTTTGTAAAGCAATTGATTTATATTTATTATTATTATTTTTTTCTTCCGCCAAATTTTGTTCTTGCGATAAATGTTTGTTTCCTAATATGTCGCTTAGATTTTTTTCATATTGTATCGTATAGTTTATGCGCTTTTAAATTTCACCCTGCTAAGCCCAACCATTTTCTTTGTAAGAGTTATCTCCCTATTCACTGTTTGTCATGTGTGTGCATCTCCTTCGTAACAAAATAAGAAAGCGACAAAATTCTTTTTACAAATTGTTCGTTACATCCTCAGGAATTTTTGGCTAATTTGGATTGAAGCGATTCGATGAAATTTTATAGGAGTTATCTACCTTTACGGAATAAATTTGTCGGTATGTTTTTTTAACTCATAAACCGTTAACCGTATAACCCTGGAATGTTTTTATTTGAGTCCCCTGATTCCTAACTAAGAAAATTAGGTCACGGTCAAAGGTCAAGGTCATATTTAAGATTTTCATATGTCTTTGATTTCCCTATAATTCTTGAATGGTTATAGATACAGAAAATTTAAGCAGTGAAAAATGTTGAGTACTTCAAGGGGCAACTTTGTTACATTATGACTGTATTGGTTTTACCATTATGTAAGGGACATAACCCCATTGATGGTTTATAAAAAGCCATTATTAGGCAAAACTCTTAAACAAAAGATCCTTGACCCATAGGGTCTTTTGCAATGACATTGTGAAGCAATGACCTTGACAAAGGTCACAAGGTCAAAGGTCAAGGTCATGTACATATGTGATTTGGGGCACTACTTGAAATTTTTTATGTGTGTTTGCCAACCAACCAACCAACCAACCAACCAACCAACCAATCAATCAATCAATCAATCAATCAATCAATCAATCAATCAATCAATCATGATCATGATCAATCAATCAATCAATCAATCATGATCATGATCAATCAATCAATCAATCAATCATGTTTCCGTCTCATGTGTTAATTATAGGGTTCAAGATCTTCTTCGTTTCTTTTTCGCTGTTTCAATTGACCCTATCCAACGTGTTTAACCAACCAACCAACAAACCAAATAATCAATCAATCAATCAATCAATCGATCATGATCATGATCAATCAATCATGTTTCCGTCTCATGTGTTTAAAAAACGGTCCAAGATCTTTGTTTCTCTTTCGCTGTTTCAATTGACTCTATCCAAAGTGTTTAACCAACCAACCAACCAACCAACCAACCAACTTATCAATCAATCAATCAATCAATCAATCATGATCATGATCAATCAATCATGTATCCGTCACATGTGTTTAATAAACGGTCCAAGATCTTCTTTGTTTCTTTTTCGCTGTTTCAATTGACCCTATCCAACGTGTTTAACCAACCAACCAACCAACCAACCAACTAACCAACCAACTAATCAATCAATCAATCAATCAATCAATCAATCAATCAATCAATCAATCAAGTAATCAGTCAATCATGATCATGATCAATCAATCATGTTTCATGAAAAAAATGAAATTTAATATTGTTCTTGCGTCACTTCTGAAAAAAAAAATCCACATGTTCTCTGAAACTACAAGTACAATCGACCTCAAAATTTGCAGTCAGCAGGGCATACATGTACTGAAAGTTTATAAAAAAACTTTGTGCAGATATCTCTCACAGCTTTTCCTAGAGAAAAGAAATGGCAATGCCGTAAAAATCGCTTGCTAGGTCCGTGAATCTCAGTAAAAACCTACAACAAAATGTCCGCTCCGAGATTGAAATACTAATCTGTGTTACAAACAGGTGCTGAAAAATGTACAATATCAGAATATAATCAATAAATGGGTTTAAAAGTTACACCGGATCAATTAAATCCAAAACATGCACTGCCCGTGAACTGTCATTAAAATGTCAATTTCCTACAATGACAAAAGAAATTACATTGTGTACATTCCATCTCTATAGATGTTGTCTGTTTAACGTCCCCACCTAAAAAGAAATAAAAAGACTATCTTTTCGTTATTATAAACCCGTGTCACGTGATGTGGCGCAATCGCTGTACCTAAAAAAAAGAAAAACTTTCCAAACTAAACATGAAACTTCTCCGGTAACAATAATATAGACCCCATACAGAAACAAACAAACAAACAAACACCCCCCCCCCCCCCGCAATTCAATTAATTCTGAAGGGGGAAAGACCCCCTACAATTGCTTTTGTAAAGCAATTGATTTATATTTATTATTATTATTTTTTTCTTCCGCCAAATTTTGTTCTTGCGATAAATGTTTGTTTCCTAATATGTCGCTTAGATTTTTTTCATATTGTATCGTATAGTTTATGCGCTTTTAAATTTCACCCTGCTAAGCCCAACCATTTTCTTTGTAAGAGTTATCTCCCTATTCACTGTTTGTCATGTGTGTGCATCTCCTTCGTAACAAAATAAGAAAGCGACAAAATTCTTTTTACAAATTGTTCGTTACATCCTCAGGAATTTTTGGCTAATTTGGATTGAAGCGATTCGATGAAATTTTATAGGAGTTATCTACCTTTACGGAATAAATTTGTCGGTATGTTTTTTTAACTCATAAACCGTTAACCGTATAACCCTGGAATGTTTTTATTTGAGTCCCCTGATTCCTAACTAAGAAAATTAGGTCACGGTCAAAGGTCAAGGTCATATTTAAGATTTTCATATGTCTTTGATTTCCCTATAATTCTTGAATGGTTATAGATACAGAAAATTTAAGCAGTGAAAAATGTTGAGTACTTCAAGGGGCAACTTTGTTACATTATGACTGTATTGGTTTTACCATTATGTAAGGGACATAACCCCATTGATGGTTTATAAAAAGCCATTATTAGGCAAAACTCTTAAACAAAAGATCCTTGACCCATAGGGTCTTTTGCAATGACATTGTGAAGCAATGACCTTGACAAAGGTCACAAGGTCAAAGGTCAAGGTCATGTACATATGTGATTTGGGGCACTACTTGAAATTTTTTATGTGTGTTTGCCAACCAACCAACCAACCAACCAACCAACCAACCAATCAATCAATCAATCAATCAATCAATCAATCAATCAATCAATCAATCATGATCATGATCAATCAATCAATCAATCAATCATGATCATGATCAATCAATCAATCAATCAATCATGTTTCCGTCTCATGTGTTAATTATAGGGTTCAAGATCTTCTTCGTTTCTTTTTCGCTGTTTCAATTGACCCTATCCAACGTGTTTAACCAACCAACCAACAAACCAAATAATCAATCAATCAATCAATCAATCGATCATGATCATGATCAATCAATCATGTTTCCGTCTCATGTGTTTAAAAAACGGTCCAAGATCTTTGTTTCTCTTTCGCTGTTTCAATTGACTCTATCCAAAGTGTTTAACCAACCAACCAACCAACCAACCAACCAACTTATCAATCAATCAATCAATCAATCAATCATGATCATGATCAATCAATCATGTATCCGTCACATGTGTTTAATAAACGGTCCAAGATCTTCTTTGTTTCTTTTTCGCTGTTTCAATTGACCCTATCCAACGTGTTTAACCAACCAACCAACCAACCAACCAACTAACCAACCAACTAATCAATCAATCAATCAATCAATCAATCAATCAATCAATCAATCAATCAAGTAATCAGTCAATCATGATCATGATCAATCAATCATGTTTCATGAAAAAAATGAAATTTAATATTGTTCTTGCGTCACTTCTGAAAAAAAAAATCCACATGTTCTCTGAAACTACAAGTACAATCGACCTCAAAATTTGCAGTCAGCAGGGCATACATGTACTGAAAGTTTATAAAAAAACTTTGTGCAGATATCTCTCACAGCTTTTCCTAGAGAAAAGAAATGGCAATGCCGTAAAAATCGCTTGCTAGGTCCGTGAATCTCAGTAAAAACCTACAACAAAATGTCCGCTCCGAGATTGAAATACTAATCTGTGTTACAAACAGGTGCTGAAAAATGTACAATATCAGAATATAATCAATAAATGGGTTTAAAAGTTACACCGGATCAATTAAATCCAAAACATGCACTGCCCGTGAACTGTCATTAAAATGTCAATTTCCTACAATGACAAAAGAAATTACATTGTGTACATTCCATCTCTATAGATGTTGTCTGTTTAACGTCCCCACCTAAAAAGAAATAAAAAGACTATCTTTTCGTTATTATAAACCCGTGTCACGTGATGTGGCGCAATCGCTGTACCTAAAAAAAAGAAAAACTTTCCAAACTAAACATGAAACTTCTCCGGTAACAATAATATAGACCCCATACAGAAACAAACAAACAAACAAACACCCCCCCCCCCCCCCGCAATTCAATTAATTCTGAAGGGGGAAAGACCCCCTACAATTGCTTTTGTAAAGCAATTGATTTATATTTATTATTATTATTTTTTTCTTCCGCCAAATTTTGTTCTTGCGATAAATGTTTGTTTCCTAATATGTCGCTTAGATTTTTTTCATATTGTATCGTATAGTTTATGCGCTTTTAAATTTCACCCTGCTAAGCCCAACCATTTTCTTTGTAAGAGTTATCTCCCTATTCACTGTTTGTCATGTGTGTGCATCTCCTTCGTAACAAAATAAGAAAGCGACAAAATTCTTTTTACAAATTGTTCGTTACATCCTCAGGAATTTTTGGCTAATTTGGATTGAAGCGATTCGATGAAATTTTATAGGAGTTATCTACCTTTACGGAATAAATTTGTCGGTATGTTTTTTTAACTCATAAACCGTTAACCGTATAACCCTGGAATGTTTTTATTTGAGTCCCCTGATTCCTAACTAAGAAAATTAGGTCACGGTCAAAGGTCAAGGTCATATTTAAGATTTTCATATGTCTTTGATTTCCCTATAATTCTTGAATGGTTATAGATACAGAAAATTTAAGCAGTGAAAAATGTTGAGTACTTCAAGGGGCAACTTTGTTACATTATGACTGTATTGGTTTTACCATTATGTAAGGGACATAACCCCATTGATGGTTTATAAAAAGCCATTATTAGGCAAAACTCTTAAACAAAAGATCCTTGACCCATAGGGTCTTTTGCAATGACATTGTGAAGCAATGACCTTGACAAAGGTCACAAGGTCAAAGGTCAAGGTCATGTACATATGTGATTTGGGGCACTACTTGAAATTTTTTATGTGTGTTTGCCAACCAACCAACCAACCAACCAACCAACCAACCAATCAATCAATCAATCAATCAATCAATCAATCAATCAATCAATCAATCATGATCATGATCAATCAATCAATCAATCAATCATGATCATGATCAATCAATCAATCAATCAATCATGTTTCCGTCTCATGTGTTAATTATAGGGTTCAAGATCTTCTTCGTTTCTTTTTCGCTGTTTCAATTGACCCTATCCAACGTGTTTAACCAACCAACCAACAAACCAAATAATCAATCAATCAATCAATCAATCGATCATGATCATGATCAATCAATCATGTTTCCGTCTCATGTGTTTAAAAAACGGTCCAAGATCTTTGTTTCTCTTTCGCTGTTTCAATTGACTCTATCCAAAGTGTTTAACCAACCAACCAACCAACCAACCAACCAACTTATCAATCAATCAATCAATCAATCAATCATGATCATGATCAATCAATCATGTATCCGTCACATGTGTTTAATAAACGGTCCAAGATCTTCTTTGTTTCTTTTTCGCTGTTTCAATTGACCCTATCCAACGTGTTTAACCAACCAACCAACCAACCAACCAACTAACCAACCAACTAATCAATCAATCAATCAATCAATCAATCAATCAATCAATCAATCAATCAAGTAATCAGTCAATCATGATCATGATCAATCAATCATGTTTCATGAAAAAAATGAAATTTAATATTGTTCTTGCGTCACTTCTGAAAAAAAAAATCCACATGTTCTCTGAAACTACAAGTACAATCGACCTCAAAATTTGCAGTCAGCAGGGCATACATGTACTGAAAGTTTATAAAAAAACTTTGTGCAGATATCTCTCACAGCTTTTCCTAGAGAAAAGAAATGGCAATGCCGTAAAAATCGCTTGCTAGGTCCGTGAATCTCAGTAAAAACCTACAACAAAATGTCCGCTCCGAGATTGAAATACTAATCTGTGTTACAAACAGGTGCTGAAAAATGTACAATATCAGAATATAATCAATAAATGGGTTTAAAAGTTACACCGGATCAATTAAATCCAAAACATGCACTGCCCGTGAACTGTCATTAAAATGTCAATTTCCTACAATGACAAAAGAAATTACATTGTGTACATTCCATCTCTATAGATGTTGTCTGTTTAACGTCCCCACCTAAAAAGAAATAAAAAGACTATCTTTTCGTTATTATAAACCCGTGTCACGTGATGTGGCGCAATCGCTGTACCTAAAAAAAAGAAAAACTTTCCAAACTAAACATGAAACTTCTCCGGTAACAATAATATAGACCCCATACAGAAACAAACAAACAAACAAACACCCCCCCCCCCCCCCGCAATTCAATTAATTCTGAAGGGGGAAAGACCCCCTACAATTGCTTTTGTAAAGCAATTGATTTATATTTATTATTATTATTTTTTTCTTCCGCCAAATTTTGTTCTTGCGATAAATGTTTGTTTCCTAATATGTCGCTTAGATTTTTTTCATATTGTATCGTATAGTTTATGCGCTTTTAAATTTCACCCTGCTAAGCCCAACCATTTTCTTTGTAAGAGTTATCTCCCTATTCACTGTTTGTCATGTGTGTGCATCTCCTTCGTAACAAAATAAGAAAGCGACAAAATTCTTTTTACAAATTGTTCGTTACATCCTCAGGAATTTTTGGCTAATTTGGATTGAAGCGATTCGATGAAATTTTATAGGAGTTATCTACCTTTACGGAATAAATTTGTCGGTATGTTTTTTTAACTCATAAACCGTTAACCGTATAACCCTGGAATGTTTTTATTTGAGTCCCCTGATTCCTAACTAAGAAAATTAGGTCACGGTCAAAGGTCAAGGTCATATTTAAGATTTTCATATGTCTTTGATTTCCCTATAATTCTTGAATGGTTATAGATACAGAAAATTTAAGCAGTGAAAAATGTTGAGTACTTCAAGGGGCAACTTTGTTACATTATGACTGTATTGGTTTTACCATTATGTAAGGGACATAACCCCATTGATGGTTTATAAAAAGCCATTATTAGGCAAAACTCTTAAACAAAAGATCCTTGACCCATAGGGTCTTTTGCAATGACATTGTGAAGCAATGACCTTGACAAAGGTCACAAGGTCAAAGGTCAAGGTCATGTACATATGTGATTTGGGGCACTACTTGAAATTTTTTATGTGTGTTTGCCAACCAACCAACCAACCAACCAACCAACCAACCAATCAATCAATCAATCAATCAATCAATCAATCAATCAATCAATCAATCATGATCATGATCAATCAATCAATCAATCAATCATGATCATGATCAATCAATCAATCAATCATGTTTCCGTCTCATGTGTTAATTATAGGGTTCAAGATCTTCTTCGTTTCTTTTTCGCTGTTTCAATTGACCCTATCCAACGTGTTTAACCAACCAACCAACAAACCAAATAATCAATCAATCAATCAATCAATCGATCATGATCATGATCAATCAATCATGTTTCCGTCTCATGTGTTTAAAAAACGGTCCAAGATCTTTGTTTCTCTTTCGCTGTTTCAATTGACTCTATCCAAAGTGTTTAACCAACCAACCAACCAACCAACCAACCAACTTATCAATCAATCAATCAATCAATCAATCATGATCATGATCAATCAATCATGTATCCGTCACATGTGTTTAATAAACGGTCCAAGATCTTCTTTGTTTCTTTTTCGCTGTTTCAATTGACCCTATCCAACGTGTTTAACCAACCAACCAACCAACCAACCAACTAACCAACCAACTAATCAATCAATCAATCAATCAATCAATCAATCAATCAATCAATCAATCAAGTAATCAGTCAATCATGATCATGATCAATCAATCATGTTTCATGAAAAAAATGAAATTTAATATTGTTCTTGCGTCACTTCTGAAAAAAAAAATCCACATGTTCTCTGAAACTACAAGTACAATCGACCTCAAAATTTGCAGTCAGCAGGGCATACATGTACTGAAAGTTTATAAAAAAACTTTGTGCAGATATCTCTCACAGCTTTTCCTAGAGAAAAGAAATGGCAATGCCGTAAAAATCGCTTGCTAGGTCCGTGAATCTCAGTAAAAACCTACAACAAAATGTCCGCTCCGAGATTGAAATACTAATCTGTGTTACAAACAGGTGCTGAAAAATGTACAATATCAGAATATAATCAATAAATGGGTTTAAAAGTTACACCGGATCAATTAAATCCAAAACATGCACTGCCCGTGAACTGTCATTAAAATGTCAATTTCCTACAATGACAAAAGAAATTACATTGTGTACATTCCATCTCTATAGATGTTGTCTGTTTAACGTCCCCACCTAAAAAGAAATAAAAAGACTATCTTTTCGTTATTATAAACCCGTGTCACGTGATGTGGCGCAATCGCTGTACCTAAAAAAAAGAAAAACTTTCCAAACTAAACATGAAACTTCTCCGGTAACAATAATATAGACCCCATACAGAAACAAACAAACAAACAAACACCCCCCCCCCCCCCGCAATTCAATTAATTCTGAAGGGGGAAAGACCCCCTACAATTGCTTTTGTAAAGCAATTGATTTATATTTATTATTATTATTTTTTTCTTCCGCCAAATTTTGTTCTTGCGATAAATGTTTGTTTCCTAATATGTCGCTTAGATTTTTTTCATATTGTATCGTATAGTTTATGCGCTTTTAAATTTCACCCTGCTAAGCCCAACCATTTTCTTTGTAAGAGTTATCTCCCTATTCACTGTTTGTCATGTGTGTGCATCTCCTTCGTAACAAAATAAGAAAGCGACAAAATTCTTTTTACAAATTGTTCGTTACATCCTCAGGAATTTTTGGCTAATTTGGATTGAAGCGATTCGATGAAATTTTATAGGAGTTATCTACCTTTACGGAATAAATTTGTCGGTATGTTTTTTTAACTCATAAACCGTTAACCGTATAACCCTGGAATGTTTTTATTTGAGTCCCCTGATTCCTAACTAAGAAAATTAGGTCACGGTCAAAGGTCAAGGTCATATTTAAGATTTTCATATGTCTTTGATTTCCCTATAATTCTTGAATGGTTATAGATACAGAAAATTTAAGCAGTGAAAAATGTTGAGTACTTCAAGGGGCAACTTTGTTACATTATGACTGTATTGGTTTTACCATTATGTAAGGGACATAACCCCATTGATGGTTTATAAAAAGCCATTATTAGGCAAAACTCTTAAACAAAAGATCCTTGACCCATAGGGTCTTTTGCAATGACATTGTGAAGCAATGACCTTGACAAAGGTCACAAGGTCAAAGGTCAAGGTCATGTACATATGTGATTTGGGGCACTACTTGAAATTTTTTATGTGTGTTTGCCAACCAACCAACCAACCAACCAACCAACCAATCAATCAATCAATCAATCAATCAATCAATCAATCAATCAATCAATCAATCATGATCATGATCAATCAATCAATCAATCAATCATGATCATGATCAATCAATCAATCAATCAATCATGTTTCCGTCTCATGTGTTAATTATAGGGTTCAAGATCTTCTTCGTTTCTTTTTCGCTGTTTCAATTGACCCTATCCAACGTGTTTAACCAACCAACCAACAAACCAAATAATCAATCAATCAATCAATCAATCGATCATGATCATGATCAATCAATCATGTTTCCGTCTCATGTGTTTAAAAAACGGTCCAAGATCTTTGTTTCTCTTTCGCTGTTTCAATTGACTCTATCCAAAGTGTTTAACCAACCAACCAACCAACCAACCAACCAACTTATCAATCAATCAATCAATCAATCAATCATGATCATGATCAATCAATCATGTATCCGTCACATGTGTTTAATAAACGGTCCAAGATCTTCTTTGTTTCTTTTTCGCTGTTTCAATTGACCCTATCCAACGTGTTTAACCAACCAACCAACCAACCAACCAACTAACCAACCAACTAATCAATCAATCAATCAATCAATCAATCAATCAATCAATCAATCAATCAAGTAATCAGTCAATCATGATCATGATCAATCAATCATGTTTCATGAAAAAAATGAAATTTAATATTGTTCTTGCGTCACTTCTGAAAAAAAAAATCCACATGTTCTCTGAAACTACAAGTACAATCGACCTCAAAATTTGCAGTCAGCAGGGCATACATGTACTGAAAGTTTATAAAAAAACTTTGTGCAGATATCTCTCACAGCTTTTCCTAGAGAAAAGAAATGGCAATGCCGTAAAAATCGCTTGCTAGGTCCGTGAATCTCAGTAAAAACCTACAACAAAATGTCCGCTCCGAGATTGAAATACTAATCTGTGTTACAAACAGGTGCTGAAAAATGTACAATATCAGAATATAATCAATAAATGGGTTTAAAAGTTACACCGGATCAATTAAATCCAAAACATGCACTGCCCGTGAACTGTCATTAAAATGTCAATTTCCTACAATGACAAAAGAAATTACATTGTGTACATTCCATCTCTATAGATGTTGTCTGTTTAACGTCCCCACCTAAAAAGAAATAAAAAGACTATCTTTTCGTTATTATAAACCCGTGTCACGTGATGTGGCGCAATCGCTGTACCTAAAAAAAAGAAAAACTTTCCAAACTAAACATGAAACTTCTCCGGTAACAATAATATAGACCCCATACAGAAACAAACAAACAAACAAACACCCCCCCCCCCCCCGCAATTCAATTAATTCTGAAGGGGGAAAGACCCCCTACAATTGCTTTTGTAAAGCAATTGATTTATATTTATTATTATTATTTTTTTCTTCCGCCAAATTTTGTTCTTGCGATAAATGTTTGTTTCCTAATATGTCGCTTAGATTTTTTTCATATTGTATCGTATAGTTTATGCGCTTTTAAATTTCACCCTGCTAAGCCCAACCATTTTCTTTGTAAGAGTTATCTCCCTATTCACTGTTTGTCATGTGTGTGCATCTCCTTCGTAACAAAATAAGAAAGCGACAAAATTCTTTTTACAAATTGTTCGTTACATCCTCAGGAATTTTTGGCTAATTTGGATTGAAGCGATTCGATGAAATTTTATAGGAGTTATCTACCTTTACGGAATAAATTTGTCGGTATGTTTTTTTAACTCATAAACCGTTAACCGTATAACCCTGGAATGTTTTTATTTGAGTCCCCTGATTCCTAACTAAGAAAATTAGGTCACGGTCAAAGGTCAAGGTCATATTTAAGATTTTCATATGTCTTTGATTTCCCTATAATTCTTGAATGGTTATAGATACAGAAAATTTAAGCAGTGAAAAATGTTGAGTACTTCAAGGGGCAACTTTGTTACATTATGACTGTATTGGTTTTACCATTATGTAAGGGACATAACCCCATTGATGGTTTATAAAAAGCCATTATTAGGCAAAACTCTTAAACAAAAGATCCTTGACCCATAGGGTCTTTTGCAATGACATTGTGAAGCAATGACCTTGACAAAGGTCACAAGGTCAAAGGTCAAGGTCATGTACATATGTGATTTGGGGCACTACTTGAAATTTTTTATGTGTGTTTGCCAACCAACCAACCAACCAACCAACCAACCAATCAATCAATCAATCAATCAATCAATCAATCAATCAATCAATCAATCAATCATGATCATGATCAATCAATCAATCAATCAATCATGATCATGATCAATCAATCAATCAATCAATCATGTTTCCGTCTCATGTGTTAATTATAGGGTTCAAGATCTTCTTCGTTTCTTTTTCGCTGTTTCAATTGACCCTATCCAACGTGTTTAACCAACCAACCAACAAACCAAATAATCAATCAATCAATCAATCAATCGATCATGATCATGATCAATCAATCATGTTTCCGTCTCATGTGTTTAAAAAACGGTCCAAGATCTTTGTTTCTCTTTCGCTGTTTCAATTGACTCTATCCAAAGTGTTTAACCAACCAACCAACCAACCAACCAACTTATCAATCAATCAATCAATCAATCAATCATGATCATGATCAATCAATCATGTATCCGTCACATGTGTTTAATAAACGGTCCAAGATCTTCTTTGTTTCTTTTTCGCTGTTTCAATTGACCCTATCCAACGTGTTTAACCAACCAACCAACCAACCAACCAACTAACCAACCAACTAATCAATCAATCAATCAATCAATCAATCAATCAATCAATCAATCAATCAAGTAATCAGTCAATCATGATCATGATCAATCAATCATGTTTCATGAAAAAAATGAAATTTAATATTGTTCTTGCGTCACTTCTGAAAAAAAAAATCCACATGTTCTCTGAAACTACAAGTACAATCGACCTCAAAATTTGCAGTCAGCAGGGCATACATGTACTGAAAGTTTATAAAAAAACTTTGTGCAGATATCTCTCACAGCTTTTCCTAGAGAAAAGAAATGGCAATGCCGTAAAAATCGCTTGCTAGGTCCGTGAATCTCAGTAAAAACCTACAACAAAATGTCCGCTCCGAGATTGAAATACTAATCTGTGTTACAAACAGGTGCTGAAAAATGTACAATATCAGAATATAATCAATAAATGGGTTTAAAAGTTACACCGGATCAATTAAATCCAAAACATGCACTGCCCGTGAACTGTCATTAAAATGTCAATTTCCTACAATGACAAAAGAAATTACATTGTGTACATTCCATCTCTATAGATGTTGTCTGTTTAACGTCCCCACCTAAAAAGAAATAAAAAGACTATCTTTTCGTTATTATAAACCCGTGTCACGTGATGTGGCGCAATCGCTGTACCTAAAAAAAAGAAAAACTTTCCAAACTAAACATGAAACTTCTCCGGTAACAATAATATAGACCCCATACAGAAACAAACAAACAAACAAACACCCCCCCCCCCCCGCAATTCAATTAATTCTGAAGGGGGAAAGACCCCCTACAATTGCTTTTGTAAAGCAATTGATTTATATTTATTATTATTATTTTTTTCTTCCGCCAAATTTTGTTCTTGCGATAAATGTTTGTTTCCTAATATGTCGCTTAGATTTTTTTCATATTGTATCGTATAGTTTATGCGCTTTTAAATTTCACCCTGCTAAGCCCAACCATTTTCTTTGTAAGAGTTATCTCCCTATTCACTGTTTGTCATGTGTGTGCATCTCCTTCGTAACAAAATAAGAAAGCGACAAAATTCTTTTTACAAATTGTTCGTTACATCCTCAGGAATTTTTGGCTAATTTGGATTGAAGCGATTCGATGAAATTTTATAGGAGTTATCTACCTTTACGGAATAAATTTGTCGGTATGTTTTTTTAACTCATAAACCGTTAACCGTATAACCCTGGAATGTTTTTATTTGAGTCCCCTGATTCCTAACTAAGAAAATTAGGTCACGGTCAAAGGTCAAGGTCATATTTAAGATTTTCATATGTCTTTGATTTCCCTATAATTCTTGAATGGTTATAGATACAGAAAATTTAAGCAGTGAAAAATGTTGAGTACTTCAAGGGGCAACTTTGTTACATTATGACTGTATTGGTTTTACCATTATGTAAGGGACATAACCCCATTGATGGTTTATAAAAAGCCATTATTAGGCAAAACTCTTAAACAAAAGATCCTTGACCCATAGGGTCTTTTGCAATGACATTGTGAAGCAATGACCTTGACAAAGGTCACAAGGTCAAAGGTCAAGGTCATGTACATATGTGATTTGGGGCACTACTTGAAATTTTTTATGTGTGTTTGCCAACCAACCAACCAACCAACCAACCAACCAATCAATCAATCAATCAATCAATCAATCAATCAATCAATCAATCAATCATGATCATGATCAATCAATCAATCAATCAATCATGATCATGATCAATCAATCAATCAATCAATCATGTTTCCGTCTCATGTGTTAATTATAGGGTTCAAGATCTTCTTCGTTTCTTTTTCGCTGTTTCAATTGACCCTATCCAACGTGTTTAACCAACCAACCAACAAACCAAATAATCAATCAATCAATCAATCAATCGATCATGATCATGATCAATCAATCATGTTTCCGTCTCATGTGTTTAAAAAACGGTCCAAGATCTTTGTTTCTCTTTCGCTGTTTCAATTGACTCTATCCAAAGTGTTTAACCAACCAACCAACCAACCAACCAACCAACTTATCAATCAATCAATCAATCAATCAATCATGATCATGATCAATCAATCATGTATCCGTCACATGTGTTTAATAAACGGTCCAAGATCTTCTTTGTTTCTTTTTCGCTGTTTCAATTGACCCTATCCAACGTGTTTAACCAACCAACCAACCAACCAACCAACTAACCAACCAACTAATCAATCAATCAATCAATCAATCAATCAATCAATCAATCAATCAATCAAGTAATCAGTCAATCATGATCATGATCAATCAATCATGTTTCATGAAAAAAATGAAATTTAATATTGTTCTTGCGTCACTTCTGAAAAAAAAAATCCACATGTTCTCTGAAACTACAAGTACAATCGACCTCAAAATTTGCAGTCAGCAGGGCATACATGTACTGAAAGTTTATAAAAAAACTTTGTGCAGATATCTCTCACAGCTTTTCCTAGAGAAAAGAAATGGCAATGCCGTAAAAATCGCTTGCTAGGTCCGTGAATCTCAGTAAAAACCTACAACAAAATGTCCGCTCCGAGATTGAAATACTAATCTGTGTTACAAACAGGTGCTGAAAAATGTACAATATCAGAATATAATCAATAAATGGGTTTAAAAGTTACACCGGATCAATTAAATCCAAAACATGCACTGCCCGTGAACTGTCATTAAAATGTCAATTTCCTACAATGACAAAAGAAATTACATTGTGTACATTCCATCTCTATAGATGTTGTCTGTTTAACGTCCCCACCTAAAAAGAAATAAAAAGACTATCTTTTCGTTATTATAAACCCGTGTCACGTGATGTGGCGCAATCGCTGTACCTAAAAAAAAGAAAAACTTTCCAAACTAAACATGAAACTTCTCCGGTAACAATAATATAGACCCCATACAGAAACAAACAAACAAACAAACACCCCCCCCCCCCCCGCAATTCAATTAATTCTGAAGGGGGAAAGACCCCCTACAATTGCTTTTGTAAAGCAATTGATTTATATTTATTATTATTATTTTTTTCTTCCGCCAAATTTTGTTCTTGCGATAAATGTTTGTTTCCTAATATGTCGCTTAGATTTTTTTCATATTGTATCGTATAGTTTATGCGCTTTTAAATTTCACCCTGCTAAGCCCAACCATTTTCTTTGTAAGAGTTATCTCCCTATTCACTGTTTGTCATGTGTGTGCATCTCCTTCGTAACAAAATAAGAAAGCGACAAAATTCTTTTTACAAATTGTTCGTTACATCCTCAGGAATTTTTGGCTAATTTGGATTGAAGCGATTCGATGAAATTTTATAGGAGTTATCTACCTTTACGGAATAAATTTGTCGGTATGTTTTTTTAACTCATAAACCGTTAACCGTATAACCCTGGAATGTTTTTATTTGAGTCCCCTGATTCCTAACTAAGAAAATTAGGTCACGGTCAAAGGTCAAGGTCATATTTAAGATTTTCATATGTCTTTGATTTCCCTATAATTCTTGAATGGTTATAGATACAGAAAATTTAAGCAGTGAAAAATGTTGAGTACTTCAAGGGGCAACTTTGTTACATTATGACTGTATTGGTTTTACCATTATGTAAGGGACATAACCCCATTGATGGTTTATAAAAAGCCATTATTAGGCAAAACTCTTAAACAAAAGATCCTTGACCCATAGGGTCTTTTGCAATGACATTGTGAAGCAATGACCTTGACAAAGGTCACAAGGTCAAAGGTCAAGGTCATGTACATATGTGATTTGGGGCACTACTTGAAATTTTTTATGTGTGTTTGCCAACCAACCAACCAACCAACCAACCAACCAATCAATCAATCAATCAATCAATCAATCAATCAATCAATCAATCAATCAATCATGATCATGATCAATCAATCAATCAATCAATCATGATCATGATCAATCAATCAATCAATCAATCATGTTTCCGTCTCATGTGTTAATTATAGGGTTCAAGATCTTCTTCGTTTCTTTTTCGCTGTTTCAATTGACCCTATCCAACGTGTTTAACCAACCAACCAACAAACCAAATAATCAATCAATCAATCAATCAATCGATCATGATCATGATCAATCAATCATGTTTCCGTCTCATGTGTTTAAAAAACGGTCCAAGATCTTTGTTTCTCTTTCGCTGTTTCAATTGACTCTATCCAAAGTGTTTAACCAACCAACCAACCAACCAACCAACCAACTTATCAATCAATCAATCAATCAATCAATCATGATCATGATCAATCAATCATGTATCCGTCACATGTGTTTAATAAACGGTCCAAGATCTTCTTTGTTTCTTTTTCGCTGTTTCAATTGACCCTATCCAACGTGTTTAACCAACCAACCAACCAACCAACCAACTAACCAACCAACTAATCAATCAATCAATCAATCAATCAATCAATCAATCAATCAATCAATCAAGTAATCAGTCAATCATGATCATGATCAATCAATCATGTTTCATGAAAAAAATGAAATTTAATATTGTTCTTGCGTCACTTCTGAAAAAAAAAATCCACATGTTCTCTGAAACTACAAGTACAATCGACCTCAAAATTTGCAGTCAGCAGGGCATACATGTACTGAAAGTTTATAAAAAAACTTTGTGCAGATATCTCTCACAGCTTTTCCTAGAGAAAAGAAATGGCAATGCCGTAAAAATCGCTTGCTAGGTCCGTGAATCTCAGTAAAAACCTACAACAAAATGTCCGCTCCGAGATTGAAATACTAATCTGTGTTACAAACAGGTGCTGAAAAATGTACAATATCAGAATATAATCAATAAATGGGTTTAAAAGTTACACCGGATCAATTAAATCCAAAACATGCACTGCCCGTGAACTGTCATTAAAATGTCAATTTCCTACAATGACAAAAGAAATTACATTGTGTACATTCCATCTCTATAGATGTTGTCTGTTTAACGTCCCCACCTAAAAAGAAATAAAAAGACTATCTTTTCGTTATTATAAACCCGTGTCACGTGATGTGGCGCAATCGCTGTACCTAAAAAAAAGAAAAACTTTCCAAACTAAACATGAAACTTCTCCGGTAACAATAATATAGACCCCATACAGAAACAAACAAACAAACAAACACCCCCCCCCCCCCCCCGCAATTCAATTAATTCTGAAGGGGGAAAGACCCCCTACAATTGCTTTTGTAAAGCAATTGATTTATATTTATTATTATTATTTTTTTCTTCCGCCAAATTTTGTTCTTGCGATAAATGTTTGTTTCCTAATATGTCGCTTAGATTTTTTTCATATTGTATCGTATAGTTTATGCGCTTTTAAATTTCACCCTGCTAAGCCCAACCATTTTCTTTGTAAGAGTTATCTCCCTATTCACTGTTTGTCATGTGTGTGCATCTCCTTCGTAACAAAATAAGAAAGCGACAAAATTCTTTTTACAAATTGTTCGTTACATCCTCAGGAATTTTTGGCTAATTTGGATTGAAGCGATTCGATGAAATTTTATAGGAGTTATCTACCTTTACGGAATAAATTTGTCGGTATGTTTTTTTAACTCATAAACCGTTAACCGTATAACCCTGGAATGTTTTTATTTGAGTCCCCTGATTCCTAACTAAGAAAATTAGGTCACGGTCAAAGGTCAAGGTCATATTTAAGATTTTCATATGTCTTTGATTTCCCTATAATTCTTGAATGGTTATAGATACAGAAAATTTAAGCAGTGAAAAATGTTGAGTACTTCAAGGGGCAACTTTGTTACATTATGACTGTATTGGTTTTACCATTATGTAAGGGACATAACCCCATTGATGGTTTATAAAAAGCCATTATTAGGCAAAACTCTTAAACAAAAGATCCTTGACCCATAGGGTCTTTTGCAATGACATTGTGAAGCAATGACCTTGACAAAGGTCACAAGGTCAAAGGTCAAGGTCATGTACATATGTGATTTGGGGCACTACTTGAAATTTTTTATGTGTGTTTGCCAACCAACCAACCAACCAACCAACCAACCAATCAATCAATCAATCAATCAATCAATCAATCAATCAATCAATCAATCAATCATGATCATGATCAATCAATCAATCAATCAATCATGATCATGATCAATCAATCAATCAATCAATCATGTTTCCGTCTCATGTGTTAATTATAGGGTTCAAGATCTTCTTCGTTTCTTTTTCGCTGTTTCAATTGACCCTATCCAACGTGTTTAACCAACCAACCAACAAACCAAATAATCAATCAATCAATCAATCAATCGATCATGATCATGATCAATCAATCATGTTTCCGTCTCATGTGTTTAAAAAACGGTCCAAGATCTTTGTTTCTCTTTCGCTGTTTCAATTGACTCTATCCAAAGTGTTTAACCAACCAACCAACCAACCAACCAACCAACTTATCAATCAATCAATCAATCAATCAATCATGATCATGATCAATCAATCATGTATCCGTCACATGTGTTTAATAAACGGTCCAAGATCTTCTTTGTTTCTTTTTCGCTGTTTCAATTGACCCTATCCAACGTGTTTAACCAACCAACCAACCAACCAACCAACTAACCAACCAACTAATCAATCAATCAATCAATCAATCAATCAATCAATCAATCAATCAATCAAGTAATCAGTCAATCATGATCATGATCAATCAATCATGTTTCATGAAAAAAATGAAATTTAATATTGTTCTTGCGTCACTTCTGAAAAAAAAAATCCACATGTTCTCTGAAACTACAAGTACAATCGACCTCAAAATTTGCAGTCAGCAGGGCATACATGTACTGAAAGTTTATAAAAAAACTTTGTGCAGATATCTCTCACAGCTTTTCCTAGAGAAAAGAAATGGCAATGCCGTAAAAATCGCTTGCTAGGTCCGTGAATCTCAGTAAAAACCTACAACAAAATGTCCGCTCCGAGATTGAAATACTAATCTGTGTTACAAACAGGTGCTGAAAAATGTACAATATCAGAATATAATCAATAAATGGGTTTAAAAGTTACACCGGATCAATTAAATCCAAAACATGCACTGCCCGTGAACTGTCATTAAAATGTCAATTTCCTACAATGACAAAAGAAATTACATTGTGTACATTCCATCTCTATAGATGTTGTCTGTTTAACGTCCCCACCTAAAAAGAAATAAAAAGACTATCTTTTCGTTATTATAAACCCGTGTCACGTGATGTGGCGCAATCGCTGTACCTAAAAAAAAGAAAAACTTTCCAAACTAAACATGAAACTTCTCCGGTAACAATAATATAGACCCCATACAGAAACAAACAAACAAACAAACACCCCCCCCCCCCCCGCAATTCAATTAATTCTGAAGGGGGAAAGACCCCCTACAATTGCTTTTGTAAAGCAATTGATTTATATTTATTATTATTATTTTTTTCTTCCGCCAAATTTTGTTCTTGCGATAAATGTTTGTTTCCTAATATGTCGCTTAGATTTTTTTCATATTGTATCGTATAGTTTATGCGCTTTTAAATTTCACCCTGCTAAGCCCAACCATTTTCTTTGTAAGAGTTATCTCCCTATTCACTGTTTGTCATGTGTGTGCATCTCCTTCGTAACAAAATAAGAAAGCGACAAAATTCTTTTACAAATTGTTCGTTACATCCTCAGGAATTTTTGGCTAATTTGGATTGAAGCGATTCGATGAAATTTTATAGGAGTTATCTACCTTTACGGAATAAATTTGTCGGTATGTTTTTTTAACTCATAAACCGTTAACCGTATAACCCTGGAATGTTTTTATTTGAGTCCCCTGATTCCTAACTAAGAAAATTAGGTCACGGTCAAAGGTCAAGGTCATATTTAAGATTTTCATATGTCTTTGATTTCCCTATAATTCTTGAATGGTTATAGATACAGAAAATTTAAGCAGTGAAAAATGTTGAGTACTTCAAGGGGCAACTTTGTTACATTATGACTGTATTGGTTTTACCATTATGTAAGGGACATAACCCCATTGATGGTTTATAAAAAGCCATTATTAGGCAAAACTCTTAAACAAAAGATCCTTGACCCATAGGGTCTTTTGCAATGACATTGTGAAGCAATGACCTTGACAAAGGTCACAAGGTCAAAGGTCAAGGTCATGTACATATGTGATTTGGGGCACTACTTGAAATTTTTTATGTGTGTTTGCCAACCAACCAACCAACCAACCAACCAACCAATCAATCAATCAATCAATCAATCAATCAATCAATCAATCAATCAATCAATCATGATCATGATCAATCAATCAATCAATCAATCATGATCATGATCAATCAATCAATCAATCAATCATGTTTCCGTCTCATGTGTTAATTATAGGGTTCAAGATCTTCTTCGTTTCTTTTTCGCTGTTTCAATTGACCCTATCCAACGTGTTTAACCAACCAACCAACAAACCAAATAATCAATCAATCAATCAATCAATCGATCATGATCATGATCAATCAATCATGTTTCCGTCTCATGTGTTTAAAAAACGGTCCAAGATCTTTGTTTCTCTTTCGCTGTTTCAATTGACTCTATCCAAAGTGTTTAACCAACCAACCAACCAACCAACCAACCAACTTATCAATCAATCAATCAATCAATCAATCATGATCATGATCAATCAATCATGTATCCGTCACATGTGTTTAATAAACGGTCCAAGATCTTCTTTGTTTCTTTTTCGCTGTTTCAATTGACCCTATCCAACGTGTTTAACCAACCAACCAACCAACCAACCAACTAACCAACCAACTAATCAATCAATCAATCAATCAATCAATCAATCAATCAATCAATCAATCAAGTAATCAGTCAATCATGATCATGATCAATCAATCATGTTTCATGAAAAAAATGAAATTTAATATTGTTCTTGCGTCACTTCTGAAAAAAAAAATCCACATGTTCTCTGAAACTACAAGTACAATCGACCTCAAAATTTGCAGTCAGCAGGGCATACATGTACTGAAAGTTTATAAAAAAACTTTGTGCAGATATCTCTCACAGCTTTTCCTAGAGAAAAGAAATGGCAATGCCGTAAAAATCGCTTGCTAGGTCCGTGAATCTCAGTAAAAACCTACAACAAAATGTCCGCTCCGAGATTGAAATACTAATCTGTGTTACAAACAGGTGCTGAAAAATGTACAATATCAGAATATAATCAATAAATGGGTTTAAAAGTTACACCGGATCAATTAAATCCAAAACATGCACTGCCCGTGAACTGTCATTAAAATGTCAATTTCCTACAATGACAAAAGAAATTACATTGTGTACATTCCATCTCTATAGATGTTGTCTGTTTAACGTCCCCACCTAAAAAGAAATAAAAAGACTATCTTTTCGTTATTATAAACCCGTGTCACGTGATGTGGCGCAATCGCTGTACCTAAAAAAAAGAAAAACTTTCCAAACTAAACATGAAACTTCTCCGGTAACAATAATATAGACCCCATACAGAAACAAACAAACAAACAAACACCCCCCCCCCCCCGCAATTCAATTAATTCTGAAGGGGGAAAGACCCCCTACAATTGCTTTTGTAAAGCAATTGATTTATATTTATTATTATTATTTTTTTCTTCCGCCAAATTTTGTTCTTGCGATAAATGTTTGTTTCCTAATATGTCGCTTAGATTTTTTTCATATTGTATCG
This sequence comes from Mytilus trossulus, assembly GCF_036588685.1. NCBI lineage: Eukaryota > Metazoa > Mollusca > Bivalvia > Mytilida > Mytilidae > Mytilus > Mytilus trossulus. Next base: position 56,832,911 of record NC_086381.1, on the reverse strand, counting down.
TATAGTTTATGCGCTTTTAAATTTCACCCTGCTAAGCCCAACCATTTTCTTTGTAAGAGTTATCTCCCTATTCACTGTTTGTCATGTGTGTGCATCTCCTTCGTAACAAAATAAGAAAGCGACAAAATTCTTTTTACAAATTGTTCGTTACATCCTCAGGAATTTTTGGCTAATTTGGATTGAAGCGATTCGATGAAATTTTATAGGAGTTATCTACCTTTACGGAATAAATTTGTCGGTATGTTTTTTTAACTCATAAACCGTTAACCGTATAACCCTGGAATGTTTTTATTTGAGTCCCCTGATTCCTAACTAAGAAAATTAGGTCACGGTCAAAGGTCAAGGTCATATTTAAGATTTTCATATGTCTTTGATTTCCCTATAATTCTTGAATGGTTATAGATACAGAAAATTTAAGCAGTGAAAAATGTTGAGTACTTCAAGGGGCAACTTTGTTACATTATGACTGTATTGGTTTTACCATTATGTAAGGGACATAACCCCATTGATGGTTTATAAAAAGCCATTATTAGGCAAAACTCTTAAACAAAAGATCCTTGACCCATAGGGTCTTTTGCAATGACATTGTGAAGCAATGACCTTGACAAAGGTCACAAGGTCAAAGGTCAAGGTCATGTACATATGTGATTTGGGGCACTACTTGAAATTTTTTATGTGTGTTTGCCAACCAACCAACCAACCAACCAACCAACCAATCAATCAATCAATCAATCAATCAATCAATCAATCAATCAATCAATCAATCATGATCATGATCAATCAATCAATCAATCAATCATGATCATGATCAATCAATCAATCAATCAATCATGTTTCCGTCTCATGTGTTAATTATAGGGTTCAAGATCTTCTTCGTTTCTTTTTCGCTGTTTCAATTGACCCTATCCAACGTGTTTAACCAACCAACCAACAAACCAAATAATCAATCAATCAATCAATCAATCGATCATGATCATGATCAATCAATCATGTTTCCGTCTCATGTGTTTAAAAAACGGTCCAAGATCTTTGTTTCTCTTTCGCTGTTTCAATTGACTCTATCCAAAGTGTTTAACCAACCAACCAACCAACCAACCAACCAACTTATCAATCAATCAATCAATCAATCAATCATGATCATGATCAATCAATCATGTATCCGTCACATGTGTTTAATAAACGGTCCAAGATCTTCTTTGTTTCTTTTTCGCTGTTTCAATTGACCCTATCCAACGTGTTTAACCAACCAACCAACCAACCAACCAACTAACCAACCAACTAATCAATCAATCAATCAATCAATCAATCAATCAATCAATCAATCAATCAAGTAATCAGTCAATCATGATCATGATCAATCAATCATGTTTCATGAAAAAAATGAAATTTAATATTGTTCTTGCGTCACTTCTGAAAAAAAAAATCCACATGTTCTCTGAAACTACAAGTACAATCGACCTCAAAATTTGCAGTCAGCAGGGCATACATGTACTGAAAGTTTATAAAAAAACTTTGTGCAGATATCTCTCACAGCTTTTCCTAGAGAAAAGAAATGGCAATGCCGTAAAAATCGCTTGCTAGGTCCGTGAATCTCAGTAAAAACCTACAACAAAATGTCCGCTCCGAGATTGAAATACTAATCTGTGTTACAAACAGGTGCTGAAAAATGTACAATATCAGAATATAATCAATAAATGGGTTTAAAAGTTACACCGGATCAATTAAATCCAAAACATGCACTGCCCGTGAACTGTCATTAAAATGTCAATTTCCTACAATGACAAAAGAAATTACATTGTGTACATTCCATCTCTATAGATGTTGTCTGTTTAACGTCCCCACCTAAAAAGAAATAAAAAGACTATCTTTTCGTTATTATAAACCCGTGTCACGTGATGTGGCGCAATCGCTGTACCTAAAAAAAAGAAAAACTTTCCAAACTAAACATGAAACTTCTCCGGTAACAATAATATAGACCCCATACAGAAACAAACAAACAAACAAACACCCCCCCCCCCCCGCAATTCAATTAATTCTGAAGGGGGAAAGACCCCCTACAATTGCTTTTGTAAAGCAATTGATTTATATTTATTATTATTATTTTTTTCTTCCGCCAAATTTTGTTCTTGCGATAAATGTTTGTTTCCTAATATGTCGCTTAGATTTTTTTCATATTGTATCGTATAGTTTATGCGCTTTTAAATTTCACCCTGCTAAGCCCAACCATTTTCTTTGTAAGAGTTATCTCCCTATTCACTGTTTGTCATGTGTGTGCATCTCCTTCGTAACAAAATAAGAAAGCGACAAAATTCTTTTTACAAATTGTTCGTTACATCCTCAGGAATTTTTGGCTAATTTGGATTGAAGCGATTCGATGAAATTTTATAGGAGTTATCTACCTTTACGGAATAAATTTGTCGGTATGTTTTTTTAACTCATAAACCGTTAACCGTATAACCCTGGAATGTTTTTATTTGAGTCCCCTGATTCCTAACTAAGAAAATTAGGTCACGGTCAAAGGTCAAGGTCATATTTAAGATTTTCATATGTCTTTGATTTCCCTATAAT
>NC_086381.1:56804146-56830243 GCF_036588685.1 Mytilus trossulus | reverse complement strand
ACTAACCCTAACCCAAACCCCAAATGTGTTAAAATTGTTGTTTTGAAGGCCTCACTCCATCTCGGAAAGGGTATGTCTAGGAGGGTAACCGATTGGATTTTCGTATTAAGTTTTTTCACAAACTTCTCAAAAATCACAATTTTGGAGGGATGGGGGGTCGGGTTATGGTTTTTGGTACTTTTCATAGTCGATCTTTTTAATATTTCAACATGATCCTTTGCTCCGATCGGCTTGCCGTTAAAAAATCGGTCCCGTTAGGGGTAGTACTTTTGGACAATTAAGCTTGTAGTGAAGACCGCAAGTCTTTATCTGTTGTAGTTTAGGAGTTGGGGTTAACTCGGGGTTAGGCTTTTCTCTCCCACAAACGTTTCTTCACTGAGGTCGGAAAGTGCGGCCGTACATTTTAGTGATACAAATACGTTTCCATCCTTTAGATTGCTTTTCCATCTTTTAGGAACAGTTAACTTTATAAAAATATCTCTTTTCAAATCCATTCTACATCTGTTTGAAGATTGAAGTCAAAGGTACTTTTCATACTCTGTACTTAGAAATATTTTTTGAAATTTTTGACGCATGCGCAGTCACAAAAAAGGGCAGACATGCGCAGAAGTGAGAAAGGGCACCTCACTAACCCTCGTCAAAGTATACTACCATGTCCCAATCTTGACCCTAACCCTAACCCTAACCCTAACCTTAACCCTAACCTTAACACTGACCCTAACCCAAACACTAACCCTAACCCAAACCCCAAATGTGTTAAAATTGTTGTTTTGAAGGCCTCACTCCATCTCGGAAAGGGTATGTCTAGGAGGGTAACCGATTGGATTTTCGTATTAAGTTTTTTCACAAACTTCTCAAAAATCACAATTTTGGAGGGATGGGGGGTCGGGTTATGGTTTTTGGTACTTTTCATAGTCGATCTTTTTAATATTTCAACATGATCCTTTGCTCCGATCGGCTTGCCGTTAAAAAATCGGTCCCGTTAGGGGTAGTACTTTTGGACAATTAAGCTTGTAGTGAAGACCGCAAGTCTTTATCTGTTGTAGTTTAGGAGTTGGGGTTAACTCGGGGTTAGGCTTTTCTCTCCCACAAACGTTTCTTCACTGAGGTCGGAAAGTGCGGCCGTACATTTTAGTGATACAAATACGTTTCCATCCTTTAGATTGCTTTTCCATCTTTTAGGAACAGTTAACTTTATAAAAATATCTCTTTTCAAATCCATTCTACATCTGTTTGAAGATTGAAGTCAAAGGTACTTTTCATACTCTGTACTTAGAAATATTTTTTGAAATTTTTGACGCATGCGCAGTCACAAAAAAGGGCAGACATGCGCAGAAGTGAGAAAGGGCACCTCACTAACCCTCGTCAAAGTATACTACCATGTCCCAATCTTGACCCTAACCCTAACCCTAACCCTAACCTTAACCCTAACCTTAACACTGACCCTAACCCAAACACTAACCCTAACCCAAACCCCAAATGTGTTAAAATTGTTGTTTTGAAGGCCTCACTCCATCTCGGAAAGGGTATGTCTAGGAGGGTAACCGATTGGATTTTCGTATTAAGTTTTTTCACAAACTTCTCAAAAATCACAATTTTGGAGGGATGGGGGGTCGGGTTATGGTTTTTGGTACTTTTCATAGTCGATCTTTTTAATATTTCAACATGATCCTTTGCTCCGATCGGCTTGCCGTTAAAAAATCGGTCCCGTTAGGGGTAGTACTTTTGGACAATTAAGCTTGTAGTGAAGACCGCAAGTCTTTATCTGTTGTAGTTTAGGAGTTGGGGTTAACTCGGGGTTAGGCTTTTCTCTCCCACAAACGTTTCTTCACTGAGGTCGGAAAGTGCGGCCGTACATTTTAGTGATACAAATACGTTTCCATCCTTTAGATTGCTTTTCCATCTTTTAGGAACAGTTAACTTTATAAAAATATCTCTTTTCAAATCCATTCTACATCTGTTTGAAGATTGAAGTCAAAGGTACTTTTCATACTCTGTACTTAGAAATATTTTTTGAAATTTTTGACGCATGCGCAGTCACAAAAAAGGGCAGACATGCGCAGAAGTGAGAAAGGGCACCTCACTAACCCTCGTCAAAGTATACTACCATGTCCCAATCTTGACCCTAACCCTAACCCTAACCCTAACCTTAACCCTAACCTTAACACTGACCCTAACCCAAACACTAACCCTAACCCAAACCCCAAATGTGTTAAAATTGTTGTTTTGAAGGCCTCACTCCATCTCGGAAAGGGTATGTCTAGGAGGGTAACCGATTGGATTTTCGTATTAAGTTTTTTCACAAACTTCTCAAAAATCACAATTTTGGAGGGATGGGGGGTCGGGTTATGGTTTTTGGTACTTTTCATAGTCGATCTTTTTAATATTTCAACATGATCCTTTGCTCCGATCGGCTTGCCGTTAAAAAATCGGTCCCGTTAGGGTAGTACTTTTGGACAATTAAGCTTGTAGTGAAGACCGCAAGTCTTTATCTGTTGTAGTTTAGGAGTTGGGGTTAACTCGGGGTTAGGCTTTTCTCTCCCACAAACGTTTCTTCACTGAGGTCGGAAAGTGCGGCCGTACATTTTAGTGATACAAATACGTTTCCATCCTTTAGATTGCTTTTCCATCTTTTAGGAACAGTTAACTTTATAAAAATATCTCTTTTCAAATCCATTCTACATCTGTTTGAAGATTGAAGTCAAAGGTACTTTTCATACTCTGTACTTAGAAATATTTTTTGAAATTTTTGACGCATGCGCAGTCACAAAAAAGGGCAGACATGCGCAGAAGTGAGAAAGGGCACCTCACTAACCCTCGTCAAAGTATACTACCATGTCCCAATCTTGACCCTAACCCTAACCCTAACCCTAACCTTAACCCTAACCTTAACACTGACCCTAACCCAAACACTAACCCTAACCCAAACCCCAAATGTGTTAAAATTGTTGTTTTGAAGGCCTCACTCCATCTCGGAAAGGGTATGTCTAGGAGGGTAACCGATTGGATTTTCGTATTAAGTTTTTTCACAAACTTCTCAAAAATCACAATTTTGGAGGGATGGGGGGTCGGGTTATGGTTTTTGGTACTTTTCATAGTCGATCTTTTTAATATTTCAACATGATCCTTTGCTCCGATCGGCTTGCCGTTAAAAAATCGGTCCCGTTAGGGGTAGTACTTTTGGACAATTAAGCTTGTAGTGAAGACCGCAAGTCTTTATCTGTTGTAGTTTAGGAGTTGGGGTTAACTCGGGGTTAGGCTTTTCTCTCCCACAAACGTTTCTTCACTGAGGTCGGAAAGTGCGGCCGTACATTTTAGTGATACAAATACGTTTCCATCCTTTAGATTGCTTTTCCATCTTTTAGGAACAGTTAACTTTATAAAAATATCTCTTTTCAAATCCATTCTACATCTGTTTGAAGATTGAAGTCAAAGGTACTTTTCATACTCTGTACTTAGAAATATTTTTTGAAATTTTTGACGCATGCGCAGTCACAAAAAAGGGCAGACATGCGCAGAAGTGAGAAAGGGCACCTCACTAACCCTCGTCAAAGTATACTACCATGTCCCAATCTTGACCCTAACCCTAACCCTAACCCTAACCTTAACCCTAACCTTAACACTGACCCTAACCCAAACACTAACCCTAACCCAAACCCCAAATGTGTTAAAATTGTTGTTTTGAAGGCCTCACTCCATCTCGGAAAGGGTATGTCTAGGAGGGTAACCGATTGGATTTTCGTATTAAGTTTTTTCACAAACTTCTCAAAAATCACAATTTTGGAGGGATGGGGGGTCGGGTTATGGTTTTTGGTACTTTTCATAGTCGATCTTTTTAATATTTCAACATGATCCTTTGCTCCGATCGGCTTGCCGTTAAAAAATCGGTCCCGTTAGGGGTAGTACTTTTGGACAATTAAGCTTGTAGTGAAGACCGCAAGTCTTTATCTGTTGTAGTTTAGGAGTTGGGGTTAACTCGGGGTTAGGCTTTTCTCTCCCACAAACGTTTCTTCACTGAGGTCGGAAAGTGCGGCCGTACATTTTAGTGATACAAATACGTTTCCATCCTTTAGATTGCTTTTCCATCTTTTAGGAACAGTTAACTTTATAAAAATATCTCTTTTCAAATCCATTCTACATCTGTTTGAAGATTGAAGTCAAAGGTACTTTTCATACTCTGTACTTAGAAATATTTTTTGAAATTTTTGACGCATGCGCAGTCACAAAAAAGGGCAGACATGCGCAGAAGTGAGAAAGGGCACCTCACTAACCCTCGTCAAAGTATACTACCATGTCCCAATCTTGACCCTAACCCTAACCCTAACCCTAACCTTAACCCTAACCTTAACACTGACCCTAACCCAAACACTAACCCTAACCCAAACCCCAAATGTGTTAAAATTGTTGTTTTGAAGGCCTCACTCCATCTCGGAAAGGGTATGTCTAGGAGGGTAACCGATTGGATTTTCGTATTAAGTTTTTTCACAAACTTCTCAAAAATCACAATTTTGGAGGGATGGGGGGTCGGGTTATGGTTTTTGGTACTTTTCATAGTCGATCTTTTTAATATTTCAACATGATCCTTTGCTCCGATCGGCTTGCCGTTAAAAAATCGGTCCCGTTAGGGGTAGTACTTTTGGACAATTAAGCTTGTAGTGAAGACCGCAAGTCTTTATCTGTTGTAGTTTAGGAGTTGGGGTTAACTCGGGGTTAGGCTTTTCTCTCCCACAAACGTTTCTTCACTGAGGTCGGAAAGTGCGGCCGTACATTTTAGTGATACAAATACGTTTCCATCCTTTAGATTGCTTTTCCATCTTTTAGGAACAGTTAACTTTATAAAAATATCTCTTTTCAAATCCATTCTACATCTGTTTGAAGATTGAAGTCAAAGGTACTTTTCATACTCTGTACTTAGAAATATTTTTTGAAATTTTTGACGCATGCGCAGTCACAAAAAAGGGCAGACATGCGCAGAAGTGAGAAAGGGCACCTCACTAACCCTCGTCAAAGTATACTACCATGTCCCAATCTTGACCCTAACCCTAACCCTAACCCTAACCTTAACCCTAACCTTAACACTGACCCTAACCCAAACACTAACCCTAACCCAAACCCCAAATGTGTTAAAATTGTTGTTTTGAAGGCCTCACTCCATCTCGGAAAGGGTATGTCTAGGAGGGTAACCGATTGGATTTTCGTATTAAGTTTTTTCACAAACTTCTCAAAAATCACAATTTTGGAGGGATGGGGGGTCGGGTTATGGTTTTTGGTACTTTTCATAGTCGATCTTTTTAATATTTCAACATGATCCTTTGCTCCGATCGGCTTGCCGTTAAAAAATCGGTCCCGTTAGGGGTAGTACTTTTGGACAATTAAGCTTGTAGTGAAGACCGCAAGTCTTTATCTGTTGTAGTTTAGGAGTTGGGGTTAACTCGGGGTTAGGCTTTTCTCTCCCACAAACGTTTCTTCACTGAGGTCGGAAAGTGCGGCCGTACATTTTAGTGATACAAATACGTTTCCATCCTTTAGATTGCTTTTCCATCTTTTAGGAACAGTTAACTTTATAAAAATATCTCTTTTCAAATCCATTCTACATCTGTTTGAAGATTGAAGTCAAAGGTACTTTTCATACTCTGTACTTAGAAATATTTTTTGAAATTTTTGACGCATGCGCAGTCACAAAAAAGGGCAGACATGCGCAGAAGTGAGAAAGGGCACCTCACTAACCCTCGTCAAAGTATACTACCATGTCCCAATCTTGACCCTAACCCTAACCCTAACCCTAACCTTAACCCTAACCTTAACACTGACCCTAACCCAAACACTAACCCTAACCCAAACCCCAAATGTGTTAAAATTGTTGTTTTGAAGGCCTCACTCCATCTCGGAAAGGGTATGTCTAGGAGGGTAACCGATTGGATTTTCGTATTAAGTTTTTTCACAAACTTCTCAAAAATCACAATTTTGGAGGGATGGGGGGTCGGGTTATGGTTTTTGGTACTTTTCATAGTCGATCTTTTTAATATTTCAACATGATCCTTTGCTCCGATCGGCTTGCCGTTAAAAAATCGGTCCCGTTAGGGGTAGTACTTTTGGACAATTAAGCTTGTAGTGAAGACCGCAAGTCTTTATCTGTTGTAGTTTAGGAGTTGGGGTTAACTCGGGGTTAGGCTTTTCTCTCCCACAAACGTTTCTTCACTGAGGTCGGAAAGTGCGGCCGTACATTTTAGTGATACAAATACGTTTCCATCCTTTAGATTGCTTTTCCATCTTTTAGGAACAGTTAACTTTATAAAAATATCTCTTTTCAAATCCATTCTACATCTGTTTGAAGATTGAAGTCAAAGGTACTTTTCATACTCTGTACTTAGAAATATTTTTTGAAATTTTTGACGCATGCGCAGTCACAAAAAAGGGCAGACATGCGCAGAAGTGAGAAAGGGCACCTCACTAACCCTCGTCAAAGTATACTACCATGTCCCAATCTTGACCCTAACCCTAACCCTAACCCTAACCTTAACCCTAACCTTAACACTGACCCTAACCCAAACACTAACCCTAACCCAAACCCCAAATGTGTTAAAATTGTTGTTTTGAAGGCCTCACTCCATCTCGGAAAGGGTATGTCTAGGAGGGTAACCGATTGGATTTTCGTATTAAGTTTTTTCACAAACTTCTCAAAAATCACAATTTTGGAGGGATGGGGGGTCGGGTTATGGTTTTTGGTACTTTTCATAGTCGATCTTTTTAATATTTCAACATGATCCTTTGCTCCGATCGGCTTGCCGTTAAAAAATCGGTCCCGTTAGGGGTAGTACTTTTGGACAATTAAGCTTGTAGTGAAGACCGCAAGTCTTTATCTGTTGTAGTTTAGGAGTTGGGGTTAACTCGGGGTTAGGCTTTTCTCTCCCACAAACGTTTCTTCACTGAGGTCGGAAAGTGCGGCCGTACATTTTAGTGATACAAATACGTTTCCATCCTTTAGATTGCTTTTCCATCTTTTAGGAACAGTTAACTTTATAAAAATATCTCTTTTCAAATCCATTCTACATCTGTTTGAAGATTGAAGTCAAAGGTACTTTTCATACTCTGTACTTAGAAATATTTTTTGAAATTTTTGACGCATGCGCAGTCACAAAAAAGGGCAGACATGCGCAGAAGTGAGAAAGGGCACCTCACTAACCCTCGTCAAAGTATACTACCATGTCCCAATCTTGACCCTAACCCTAACCCTAACCCTAACCTTAACCCTAACCTTAACACTGACCCTAACCCAAACACTAACCCTAACCCAAACCCCAAATGTGTTAAAATTGTTGTTTTGAAGGCCTCACTCCATCTCGGAAAGGGTATGTCTAGGAGGGTAACCGATTGGATTTTCGTATTAAGTTTTTTCACAAACTTCTCAAAAATCACAATTTTGGAGGGATGGGGGGTCGGGTTATGGTTTTTGGTACTTTTCATAGTCGATCTTTTTAATATTTCAACATGATCCTTTGCTCCGATCGGCTTGCCGTTAAAAAATCGGTCCCGTTAGGGGTAGTACTTTTGGACAATTAAGCTTGTAGTGAAGACCGCAAGTCTTTATCTGTTGTAGTTTAGGAGTTGGGGTTAACTCGGGGTTAGGCTTTTCTCTCCCACAAACGTTTCTTCACTGAGGTCGGAAAGTGCGGCCGTACATTTTAGTGATACAAATACGTTTCCATCCTTTAGATTGCTTTTCCATCTTTTAGGAACAGTTAACTTTATAAAAATATCTCTTTTCAAATCCATTCTACATCTGTTTGAAGATTGAAGTCAAAGGTACTTTTCATACTCTGTACTTAGAAATATTTTTTGAAATTTTTGACGCATGCGCAGTCACAAAAAAGGGCAGACATGCGCAGAAGTGAGAAAGGGCACCTCACTAACCCTCGTCAAAGTATACTACCATGTCCCAATCTTGACCCTAACCCTAACCCTAACCCTAACCTTAACCCTAACCTTAACACTGACCCTAACCCAAACACTAACCCTAACCCAAACCCCAAATGTGTTAAAATTGTTGTTTTGAAGGCCTCACTCCATCTCGGAAAGGGTATGTCTAGGAGGGTAACCGATTGGATTTTCGTATTAAGTTTTTTCACAAACTTCTCAAAAATCACAATTTTGGAGGGATGGGGGGTCGGGTTATGGTTTTTGGTACTTTTCATAGTCGATCTTTTTAATATTTCAACATGATCCTTTGCTCCGATCGGCTTGCCGTTAAAAAATCGGTCCCGTTAGGGGTAGTACTTTTGGACAATTAAGCTTGTAGTGAAGACCGCAAGTCTTTATCTGTTGTAGTTTAGGAGTTGGGGTTAACTCGGGGTTAGGCTTTTCTCTCCCACAAACGTTTCTTCACTGAGGTCGGAAAGTGCGGCCGTACATTTTAGTGATACAAATACGTTTCCATCCTTTAGATTGCTTTTCCATCTTTTAGGAACAGTTAACTTTATAAAAATATCTCTTTTCAAATCCATTCTACATCTGTTTGAAGATTGAAGTCAAAGGTACTTTTCATACTCTGTACTTAGAAATATTTTTTGAAATTTTTGACGCATGCGCAGTCACAAAAAAGGGCAGACATGCGCAGAAGTGAGAAAGGGCACCTCACTAACCCTCGTCAAAGTATACTACCATGTCCCAATCTTGACCCTAACCCTAACCCTAACCCTAACCTTAACCCTAACCTTAACACTGACCCTAACCCAAACACTAACCCTAACCCAAACCCCAAATGTGTTAAAATTGTTGTTTTGAAGGCCTCACTCCATCTCGGAAAGGGTATGTCTAGGAGGGTAACCGATTGGATTTTCGTATTAAGTTTTTTCACAAACTTCTCAAAAATCACAATTTTGGAGGGATGGGGGGTCGGGTTATGGTTTTTGGTACTTTTCATAGTCGATCTTTTTAATATTTCAACATGATCCTTTGCTCCGATCGGCTTGCCGTTAAAAAATCGGTCCCGTTAGGGGTAGTACTTTTGGACAATTAAGCTTGTAGTGAAGACCGCAAGTCTTTATCTGTTGTAGTTTAGGAGTTGGGGTTAACTCGGGGTTAGGCTTTTCTCTCCCACAAACGTTTCTTCACTGAGGTCGGAAAGTGCGGCCGTACATTTTAGTGATACAAATACGTTTCCATCCTTTAGATTGCTTTTCCATCTTTTAGGAACAGTTAACTTTATAAAAATATCTCTTTTCAAATCCATTCTACATCTGTTTGAAGATTGAAGTCAAAGGTACTTTTCATACTCTGTACTTAGAAATATTTTTTGAAATTTTTGACGCATGCGCAGTCACAAAAAAGGGCAGACATGCGCAGAAGTGAGAAAGGGCACCTCACTAACCCTCGTCAAAGTATACTACCATGTCCCAATCTTGACCCTAACCCTAACCCTAACCCTAACCTTAACCCTAACCTTAACACTGACCCTAACCCAAACACTAACCCTAACCCAAACCCCAAATGTGTTAAAATTGTTGTTTTGAAGGCCTCACTCCATCTCGGAAAGGGTATGTCTAGGAGGGTAACCGATTGGATTTTCGTATTAAGTTTTTTCACAAACTTCTCAAAAATCACAATTTTGGAGGGATGGGGGGTCGGGTTATGGTTTTTGGTACTTTTCATAGTCGATCTTTTTAATATTTCAACATGATCCTTTGCTCCGATCGGCTTGCCGTTAAAAAATCGGTCCCGTTAGGGGTAGTACTTTTGGACAATTAAGCTTGTAGTGAAGACCGCAAGTCTTTATCTGTTGTAGTTTAGGAGTTGGGGTTAACTCGGGGTTAGGCTTTTCTCTCCCACAAACGTTTCTTCACTGAGGTCGGAAAGTGCGGCCGTACATTTTAGTGATACAAATACGTTTCCATCCTTTAGATTGCTTTTCCATCTTTTAGGAACAGTTAACTTTATAAAAATATCTCTTTTCAAATCCATTCTACATCTGTTTGAAGATTGAAGTCAAAGGTACTTTTCATACTCTGTACTTAGAAATATTTTTTGAAATTTTTGACGCATGCGCAGTCACAAAAAAGGGCAGACATGCGCAGAAGTGAGAAAGGGCACCTCACTAACCCTCGTCAAAGTATACTACCATGTCCCAATCTTGACCCTAACCCTAACCCTAACCCTAACCTTAACCCTAACCTTAACACTGACCCTAACCCAAACACTAACCCTAACCCAAACCCCAAATGTGTTAAAATTGTTGTTTTGAAGGCCTCACTCCATCTCGGAAAGGGTATGTCTAGGAGGGTAACCGATTGGATTTTCGTATTAAGTTTTTTCACAAACTTCTCAAAAATCACAATTTTGGAGGGATGGGGGGTCGGGTTATGGTTTTTGGTACTTTTCATAGTCGATCTTTTTAATATTTCAACATGATCCTTTGCTCCGATCGGCTTGCCGTTAAAAAATCGGTCCCGTTAGGGGTAGTACTTTTGGACAATTAAGCTTGTAGTGAAGACCGCAAGTCTTTATCTGTTGTAGTTTAGGAGTTGGGGTTAACTCGGGGTTAGGCTTTTCTCTCCCACAAACGTTTCTTCACTGAGGTCGGAAAGTGCGGCCGTACATTTTAGTGATACAAATACGTTTCCATCCTTTAGATTGCTTTTCCATCTTTTAGGAACAGTTAACTTTATAAAAATATCTCTTTTCAAATCCATTCTACATCTGTTTGAAGATTGAAGTCAAAGGTACTTTTCATACTCTGTACTTAGAAATATTTTTTGAAATTTTTGACGCATGCGCAGTCACAAAAAAGGGCAGACATGCGCAGAAGTGAGAAAGGGCACCTCACTAACCCTCGTCAAAGTATACTACCATGTCCCAATCTTGACCCTAACCCTAACCCTAACCCTAACCTTAACCCTAACCTTAACACTGACCCTAACCCAAACACTAACCCTAACCCAAACCCCAAATGTGTTAAAATTGTTGTTTTGAAGGCCTCACTCCATCTCGGAAAGGGTATGTCTAGGAGGGTAACCGATTGGATTTTCGTATTAAGTTTTTTCACAAACTTCTCAAAAATCACAATTTTGGAGGGATGGGGGGTCGGGTTATGGTTTTTGGTACTTTTCATAGTCGATCTTTTTAATATTTCAACATGATCCTTTGCTCCGATCGGCTTGCCGTTAAAAAATCGGTCCCGTTAGGGGTAGTACTTTTGGACAATTAAGCTTGTAGTGAAGACCGCAAGTCTTTATCTGTTGTAGTTTAGGAGTTGGGGTTAACTCGGGGTTAGGCTTTTCTCTCCCACAAACGTTTCTTCACTGAGGTCGGAAAGTGCGGCCGTACATTTTAGTGATACAAATACGTTTCCATCCTTTAGATTGCTTTTCCATCTTTTAGGAACAGTTAACTTTATAAAAATATCTCTTTTCAAATCCATTCTACATCTGTTTGAAGATTGAAGTCAAAGGTACTTTTCATACTCTGTACTTAGAAATATTTTTTGAAATTTTTGACGCATGCGCAGTCACAAAAAAGGGCAGACATGCGCAGAAGTGAGAAAGGGCACCTCACTAACCCTCGTCAAAGTATACTACCATGTCCCAATCTTGACCCTAACCCTAACCCTAACCCTAACCTTAACCCTAACCTTAACACTGACCCTAACCCAAACACTAACCCTAACCCAAACCCCAAATGTGTTAAAATTGTTGTTTTGAAGGCCTCACTCCATCTCGGAAAGGGTATGTCTAGGAGGGTAACCGATTGGATTTTCGTATTAAGTTTTTTCACAAACTTCTCAAAAATCACAATTTTGGAGGGATGGGGGGTCGGGTTATGGTTTTTGGTACTTTTCATAGTCGATCTTTTTAATATTTCAACATGATCCTTTGCTCCGATCGGCTTGCCGTTAAAAAATCGGTTCCGTTAGGGGTAGTACTTTTGGACAATTAAGCTTGTAGTGAAGACCGCAAGTCTTTATCTGTTGTAGTTTAGGAGTTGGGGTTAACTCGGGGTTAGGCTTTTCTCTCCCACAAACGTTTCTTCACTGAGGTCGGAAAGTGCGGCCGTACATTTTAGTGATACAAATACGTTTCCATCCTTTAGATTGCTTTTCCATCTTTTAGGAACAGTTAACTTTATAAAAATATCTCTTTTCAAATCCATTCTACATCTGTTTGAAGATTGAAGTCAAAGGTACTTTTCATACTCTGTACTTAGAAATATTTTTTGAAATTTTTGACGCATGCGCAGTCACAAAAAAGGGCAGACATGCGCAGAAGTGAGAAAGGGCACCTCACTAACCCTCGTCAAAGTATACTACCATGTCCCAATCTTGACCCTAACCCTAACCCTAACCCTAACCTTAACCCTAACCTTAACACTGACCCTAACCCAAACACTAACCCTAACCCAAACCCCAAATGTGTTAAAATTGTTGTTTTGAAGGCCTCACTCCATCTCGGAAAGGGTATGTCTAGGAGGGTAACCGATTGGATTTTCGTATTAAGTTTTTTCACAAACTTCTCAAAAATCACAATTTTGGAGGGATGGGGGGTCGGGTTATGGTTTTTGGTACTTTTCATAGTCGATCTTTTTAATATTTCAACATGATCCTTTGCTCCGATCGGCTTGCCGTTAAAAAATCGGTCCCGTTAGGGGTAGTACTTTTGGACAATTAAGCTTGTAGTGAAGACCGCAAGTCTTTATCTGTTGTAGTTTAGGAGTTGGGGTTAACTCGGGGTTAGGCTTTTCTCTCCCACAAACGTTTCTTCACTGAGGTCGGAAAGTGCGGCCGTACATTTTAGTGATACAAATACGTTTCCATCCTTTAGATTGCTTTTCCATCTTTTAGGAACAGTTAACTTTATAAAAATATCTCTTTTCAAATCCATTCTACATCTGTTTGAAGATTGAAGTCAAAGGTACTTTTCATACTCTGTACTTAGAAATATTTTTTGAAATTTTTGACGCATGCGCAGTCACAAAAAAGGGCAGACATGCGCAGAAGTGAGAAAGGGCACCTCACTAACCCTCGTCAAAGTATACTACCATGTCCCAATCTTGACCCTAACCCTAACCCTAACCCTAACCTTAACCCTAACCTTAACACTGACCCTAACCCAAACACTAACCCTAACCCAAACCCCAAATGTGTTAAAATTGTTGTTTTGAAGGCCTCACTCCATCTCGGAAAGGGTATGTCTAGGAGGGTAACCGATTGGATTTTCGTATTAAGTTTTTTCACAAACTTCTCAAAAATCACAATTTTGGAGGGATGGGGGGTCGGGTTATGGTTTTTGGTACTTTTCATAGTCGATCTTTTTAATATTTCAACATGATCCTTTGCTCCGATCGGCTTGCCGTTAAAAAATCGGGCCCGTTAGTACTTTTGGACAATTAAGCTTGTAGTGAAGACCGCAAGTCTTTATCTGTTGTAGTTTAGGAGTTGGGGTTAACTCGGGGTTAGGCTTTTCTCTCCCACAAACGTTTCTTCACTGAGGTCGGAAAGTGCGGCCGTACATTTTAGTGATACAAATACGTTTCCATCCTTTAGATTGCTTTTCCATCTTTTAGGAACAGTTAACTTTATAAAAATATCTCTTTTCAAATCCATTCTACATCTGTTTGAAGATTGAAGTCAAAGGTACTTTTCATACTCTGTACTTAGAAATATTTTTTGAAATTTTTGACGCATGCGCAGTCACAAAAAAGGGCAGACATGCGCAGAAGTGAGAAAGGGCACCTCACTAACCCTCGTCAAAGTATACTACCATGTCCCAATCTTGACCCTAACCCTAACCCTAACCCTAACCTTAACCCTAACCTTAACACTGACCCTAACCCAAACACTAACCCTAACCCAAACCCCAAATGTGTTAAAATTGTTGTTTTGAAGGCCTCACTCCATCTCGGAAAGGGTATGTCTAGGAGGGTAACCGATTGGATTTTCGTATTAAGTTTTTTCACAAACTTCTCAAAAATCACAATTTTGGAGGGATGGGGGGTCGGGTTATGGTTTTTGGTACTTTTCATAGTCGATCTTTTTAATATTTCAACATGATCCTTTGCTCCGATCGGCTTGCCGTTAAAAAATCGGCCCCGTTAGGGGTAGTACTTTTGGACAATTAAGCTTGTAGTGAAGACCGCAAGTCTTTATCTGTTGTAGTTTAGGAGTTGGGGTTAACTCGGGGTTAGGCTTTTCTCTCCCACAAACGTTTCTTCACTGAGGTCGGAAAGTGCGGCCGTACATTTTAGTGATACAAATACGTTTCCATCCTTTAGATTGCTTTTCCATCTTTTAGGAACAGTTAACTTTATAAAAATATCTCTTTTCAAATCCATTCTACATCTGTTTGAAGATTGAAGTCAAAGGTACTTTTCATACTCTGTACTTAGAAATATTTTTTGAAATTTTTGACGCATGCGCAGTCACAAAAAAGGGCAGACATGCGCAGAAGTGAGAAAGGGCACCTCACTAACCCTCGTCAAAGTATACTACCATGTCCCAATCTTGACCCTAACCCTAACCCTAACCCTAACCTTAACCCTAACCTTAACACTGACCCTAACCCAAACACTAACCCTAACCCAAACCCCAAATGTGTTAAAATTGTTGTTTTGAAGGCCTCACTCCATCTCGGAAAGGGTATGTCTAGGAGGGTAACCGATTGGATTTTCGTATTAAGTTTTTTCACAAACTTCTCAAAAATCACAATTTTGGAGGGATGGGGGGTCGGGTTATGGTTTTTGGTACTTTTCATAGTCGATCTTTTTAATATTTCAACATGATCCTTTGCTCCGATCGGCTTGCCGTTAAAAAATCGGTCCCGTTAGGGGTAGTACTTTTGGACAATTAAGCTTGTAGTGAAGACCGCAAGTCTTTATCTGTTGTAGTTTAGGAGTTGGGGTTAACTCGGGGTTAGGCTTTTCTCTCCCACAAACGTTTCTTCACTGAGGTCGGAAAGTGCGGCCGTACATTTTAGTGATACAAATACGTTTCCATCCTTTAGATTGCTTTTCCATCTTTTAGGAACAGTTAACTTTATAAAAATATCTCTTTTCAAATCCATTCTACATCTGTTTGAAGATTGAAGTCAAAGGTACTTTTCATACTCTGTACTTAGAAATATTTTTTGAAATTTTTGACGCATGCGCAGTCACAAAAAAGGGCAGACATGCGCAGAAGTGAGAAAGGGCACCTCACTAACCCTCGTCAAAGTATACTACCATGTCCCAATCTTGACCCTAACCCTAACCCTAACCCTAACCTTAACCCTAACCTTAACACTGACCCTAACCCAAACACTAACCCTAACCCAAACCCCAAATGTGTTAAAATTGTTGTTTTGAAGGCCTCACTCCATCTCGGAAAGGGTATGTCTAGGAGGGTAACCGATTGGATTTTCGTATTAAGTTTTTTCACAAACTTCTCAAAAATCACAATTTTGGAGGGATGGGGGGTCGGGTTATGGTTTTTGGTACTTTTCATAGTCGATCTTTTTAATATTTCAACATGATCCTTTGCTCCGATCGGCTTGCCGTTAAAAAATCGGTCCCGTTAGGGGTAGTACTTTTGGACAATTAAGCTTGTAGTGAAGACCGCAAGTCTTTATCTGTTGTAGTTTAGGAGTTGGGGTTAACTCGGGGTTAGGCTTTTCTCTCCCACAAACGTTTCTTCACTGAGGTCGGAAAGTGCGGCCGTACATTTTAGTGATACAAATACGTTTCCATCCTTTAGATTGCTTTTCCATCTTTTAGGAACAGTTAACTTTATAAAAATATCTCTTTTCAAATCCATTCTACATCTGTTTGAAGATTGAAGTCAAAGGTACTTTTCATACTCTGTACTTAGAAATATTTTTTGAAATTTTTGACGCATGCGCAGTCACAAAAAAGGGCAGACATGCGCAGAAGTGAGAAAGGGCACCTCACTAACCCTCGTCAAAGTATACTACCATGTCCCAATCTTGACCCTAACCCTAACCCTAACCCTAACCTTAACCCTAACCTTAACACTGACCCTAACCCAAACACTAACCCTAACCCAAACCCCAAATGTGTTAAAATTGTTGTTTTGAAGGCCTCACTCCATCTCGGAAAGGGTATGTCTAGGAGGGTAACCGATTGGATTTTCGTATTAAGTTTTTTCACAAACTTCTCAAAAATCACAATTTTGGAGGGATGGGGGGTCGGGTTATGGTTTTTGGTACTTTTCATAGTCGATCTTTTTAATATTTCAACATGATCCTTTGCTCCGATCGGCTTGCCGTTAAAAAATCGGCCCCGTTAGGGGTAGTACTTTTGGACAATTAAGCTTGTAGTGAAGACCGCAAGTCTTTATCTGTTGTAGTTTAGGAGTTGGGGTTAACTCGGGGTTAGGCTTTTCTCTCCCACAAACGTTTCTTCACTGAGGTCGGAAAGTGCGGCCGTACATTTTAGTGATACAAATACGTTTCCATCCTTTAGATTGCTTTTCCATCTTTTAGGAACAGTTAACTTTATAAAAATATCTCTTTTCAAATCCATTCTACATCTGTTTGAAGATTGAAGTCAAAGGTACTTTTCATACTCTGTACTTAGAAATATTTTTTGAAATTTTTGACGCATGCGCAGTCACAAAAAAGGGCAGACATGCGCAGAAGTGAGAAAGGGCACCTCACTAACCCTCGTCAAAGTATACTACCATGTCCCAATCTTGACCCTAACCCTAACCCTAACCCTAACCTTAACCCTAACCTTAACACTGACCCTAACCCAAACACTAACCCTAACCCAAACCCCAAATGTGTTAAAATTGTTGTTTTGAAGGCCTCACTCCATCTCGGAAAGGGTATGTCTAGGAGGGTAACCGATTGGATTTTCGTATTAAGTTTTTTCACAAACTTCTCAAAAATCACAATTTTGGAGGGATGGGGGGTCGGGTTATGGTTTTTGGTACTTTTCATAGTCGATCTTTTTAATATTTCAACATGATCCTTTGCTCCGATCGGCTTGCCGTTAAAAAATCGGTCCCGTTAGGGGTAGTACTTTTGGACAATTAAGCTTGTAGTGAAGACCGCAAGTCTTTATCTGTTGTAGTTTAGGAGTTGGGGTTAACTCGGGGTTAGGCTTTTCTCTCCCACAAACGTTTCTTCACTGAGGTCGGAAAGTGCGGCCGTACATTTTAGTGATACAAATACGTTTCCATCCTTTAGATTGCTTTTCCATCTTTTAGGAACAGTTAACTTTATAAAAATATCTCTTTTCAAATCCATTCTACATCTGTTTGAAGATTGAAGTCAAAGGTACTTTTCATACTCTGTACTTAGAAATATTTTTTGAAATTTTTGACGCATGCGCAGTCACAAAAAAGGGCAGACATGCGCAGAAGTGAGAAAGGGCACCTCACTAACCCTCGTCAAAGTATACTACCATGTCCCAATCTTGACCCTAACCCTAACCCTAACCCTAACCTTAACCCTAACCTTAACACTGACCCTAACCCAAACACTAACCCTAACCCAAACCCCAAATGTGTTAAAATTGTTGTTTTGAAGGCCTCACTCCATCTCGGAAAGGGTATGTCTAGGAGGGTAACCGATTGGATTTTCGTATTAAGTTTTTTCACAAACTTCTCAAAAATCACAATTTTGGAGGGATGGGGGGTCGGGTTATGGTTTTTGGTACTTTTCATAGTCGATCTTTTTAATATTTCAACATGATCCTTTGCTCCGATCGGCTTGCCGTTAAAAAATCGGTCCCGTTAGGGGTAGTACTTTTGGACAATTAAGCTTGTAGTGAAGACCGCAAGTCTTTATCTGTTGTAGTTTAGGAGTTGGGGTTAACTCGGGGTTAGGCTTTTCTCTCCCACAAACGTTTCTTCACTGAGGTCGGAAAGTGCGGCCGTACATTTTAGTGATACAAATACGTTTCCATCCTTTAGATTGCTTTTCCATCTTTTAGGAACAGTTAACTTTATAAAAATATCTCTTTTCAAATCCATTCTACATCTGTTTGAAGATTGAAGTCAAAGGTACTTTTCATACTCTGTACTTAGAAATATTTTTTGAAATTTTTGACGCATGCGCAGTCACAAAAAAGGGCAGACATGCGCAGAAGTGAGAAAGGGCACCTCACTAACCCTCGTCAAAGTATACTACCATGTCCCAATCTTGACCCTAACCCTAACCCTAACCCTAACCTTAACCCTAACCTTAACACTGACCCTAACCCAAACACTAACCCTAACCCAAACCCCAAATGTGTTAAAATTGTTGTTTTGAAGGCCTCACTCCATCTCGGAAAGGGTATGTCTAGGAGGGTAACCGATTGGATTTTCGTATTAAGTTTTTTCACAAACTTCTCAAAAATCACAATTTTGGAGGGATGGGGGGTCGGGTTATGGTTTTTGGTACTTTTCATAGTCGATCTTTTTAATATTTCAACATGATCCTTTGCTCCGATCGGCTTGCCGTTAAAAAATCGGCCCCGTTAGGGGTAGTACTTTTGGACAATTAAGCTTGTAGTGAAGACCGCAAGTCTTTATCTGTTGTAGTTTAGGAGTTGGGGTTAACTCGGGGTTAGGCTTTTCTCTCCCACAAACGTTTCTTCACTGAGGTCGGAAAGTGCGGCCGTACATTTTAGTGATACAAATACGTTTCCATCCTTTAGATTGCTTTTCCATCTTTTAGGAACAGTTAACTTTATAAAAATATCTCTTTTCAAATCCATTCTACATCTGTTTGAAGATTGAAGTCAAAGGTACTTTTCATACTCTGTACTTAGAAATATTTTTTGAAATTTTTGACGCATGCGCAGTCACAAAAAAGGGCAGACATGCGCAGAAGTGAGAAAGGGCACCTCACTAACCCTCGTCAAAGTATACTACCATGTCCCAATCTTGACCCTAACCCTAACCCTAACCCTAACCTTAACCCTAACCTTAACACTGACCCTAACCCAAACACTAACCCTAACCCAAACCCCAAATGTGTTAAAATTGTTGTTTTGAAGGCCTCACTCCATCTCGGAAAGGGTATGTCTAGGAGGGTAACCGATTGGATTTTCGTATTAAGTTTTTTCACAAACTTCTCAAAAATCACAATTTTGGAGGGATGGGGGGTCGGGTTATGGTTTTTGGTACTTTTCATAGTCGATCTTTTTAATATTTCAACATGATCCTTTGCTCCGATCGGCTTGCCGTTAAAAAATCGGTCCCGTTAGGGGTAGTACTTTTGGACAATTAAGCTTGTAGTGAAGACCGCAAGTCTTTATCTGTTGTAGTTTAGGAGTTGGGGTTAACTCGGGGTTAGGCTTTTCTCTCCCACAAACGTTTCTTCACTGAGGTCGGAAAGTGCGGCCGTACATTTTAGTGATACAAATACGTTTCCATCCTTTAGATTGCTTTTCCATCTTTTAGGAACAGTTAACTTTATAAAAATATCTCTTTTCAAATCCATTCTACATCTGTTTGAAGATTGAAGTCAAAGGTACTTTTCATACTCTGTACTTAGAAATATTTTTTGAAATTTTTGACGCATGCGCAGTCACAAAAAAGGGCAGACATGCGCAGAAGTGAGAAAGGGCACCTCACTAACCCTCGTCAAAGTATACTACCATGTCCCAATCTTGACCCTAACCCTAACCCTAACCCTAACCTTAACCCTAACCTTAACACTGACCCTAACCCAAACACTAACCCTAACCCAAACCCCAAATGTGTTAAAATTGTTGTTTTGAAGGCCTCACTCCATCTCGGAAAGGGTATGTCTAGGAGGGTAACCGATTGGATTTTCGTATTAAGTTTTTTCACAAACTTCTCAAAAATCACAATTTTGGAGGGATGGGGGGTCGGGTTATGGTTTTTGGTACTTTTCATAGTCGATCTTTTTAATATTTCAACATGATCCTTTGCTCCGATCGGCTTGCCGTTAAAAAATCGGTCCCGTTAGGGGTAGTACTTTTGGACAATTAAGCTTGTAGTGAAGACCGCAAGTCTTTATCTGTTGTAGTTTAGGAGTTGGGGTTAACTCGGGGTTAGGCTTTTCTCTCCCACAAACGTTTCTTCACTGAGGTCGGAAAGTGCGGCCGTACATTTTAGTGATACAAATACGTTTCCATCCTTTAGATTGCTTTTCCATCTTTTAGGAACAGTTAACTTTATAAAAATATCTCTTTTCAAATCCATTCTACATCTGTTTGAAGATTGAAGTCAAAGGTACTTTTCATACTCTGTACTTAGAAATATTTTTTGAAATTTTTGACGCATGCGCAGTCACAAAAAAGGGCAGACATGCGCAGAAGTGAGAAAGGGCACCTCACTAACCCTCGTCAAAGTATACTACCATGTCCCAATCTTGACCCTAACCCTAACCCTAACCCTAACCTTAACCCTAACCTTAACACTGACCCTAACCCAAACACTAACCCTAACCCAAACCCCAAATGTGTTAAAATTGTTGTTTTGAAGGCCTCACTCCATCTCGGAAAGGGTATGTCTAGGAGGGTAACCGATTGGATTTTCGTATTAAGTTTTTTCACAAACTTCTCAAAAATCACAATTTTGGAGGGATGGGGGGTCGGGTTATGGTTTTTGGTACTTTTCATAGTCGATCTTTTTAATATTTCAACATGATCCTTTGCTCCGATCGGCTTGCCGTTAAAAAATCGGCCCCGTTAGGGGTAGTACTTTTGGACAATTAAGCTTGTAGTGAAGACCGCAAGTCTTTATCTGTTGTAGTTTAGGAGTTGGGGTTAACTCGGGGTTAGGCTTTTCTCTCCCACAAACGTTTCTTCACTGAGGTCGGAAAGTGCGGCCGTACATTTTAGTGATACAAATACGTTTCCATCCTTTAGATTGCTTTTCCATCTTTTAGGAACAGTTAACTTTATAAAAATATCTCTTTTCAAATCCATTCTACATCTGTTTGAAGATTGAAGTCAAAGGTACTTTTCATACTCTGTACTTAGAAATATTTTTTGAAATTTTTGACGCATGCGCAGTCACAAAAAAGGGCAGACATGCGCAGAAGTGAGAAAGGGCACCTCACTAACCCTCGTCAAAGTATACTACCATGTCCCAATCTTGACCCTAACCCTAACCCTAACCCTAACCTTAACCCTAACCTTAACACTGACCCTAACCCAAACACTAACCCTAACCCAAACCCCAAATGTGTTAAAATTGTTGTTTTGAAGGCCTCACTCCATCTCGGAAAGGGTATGTCTAGGAGGGTAACCGATTGGATTTTCGTATTAAGTTTTTTCACAAACTTCTCAAAAATCACAATTTTGGAGGGATGGGGGGTCGGGTTATGGTTTTTGGTACTTTTCATAGTCGATCTTTTTAATATTTCAACATGATCCTTTGCTCCGATCGGCTTGCCGTTAAAAAATCGGCCCCGTTAGGGGTAGTACTTTTGGACAATTAAGCTTGTAGTGAAGACCGCAAGTCTTTATCTGTTGTAGTTTAGGAGTTGGGGTTAACTCGGGGTTAGGCTTTTCTCTCCCACAAACGTTTCTTCACTGAGGTCGGAAAGTGCGGCCGTACATTTTAGTGATACAAATACGTTTCCATCCTTTAGATTGCTTTTCCATCTTTTAGGAACAGTTAACTTTATAAAAATATCTCTTTTCAAATCCATTCTACATCTGTTTGAAGATTGAAGTCAAAGGTACTTTTCATACTCTGTACTTAGAAATATTTTTTGAAATTTTTGACGCATGCGCAGTCACAAAAAAGGGCAGACATGCGCAGAAGTGAGAAAGGGCACCTCACTAACCCTCGTCAAAGTATACTACCATGTCCCAATCTTGACCCTAACCCTAACCCTAACCCTAACCTTAACCCTAACCTTAACACTGACCCTAACCCAAACACTAACCCTAACCCAAACCCCAAATGTGTTAAAATTGTTGTTTTGAAGGCCTCACTCCATCTCGGAAAGGGTATGTCTAGGAGGGTAACCGATTGGATTTTCGTATTAAGTTTTTTCACAAACTTCTCAAAAATCACAATTTTGGAGGGATGGGGGGTCGGGTTATGGTTTTTGGTACTTTTCATAGTCGATCTTTTTAATATTTCAACATGATCCTTTGCTCCGATCGGCTTGCCGTTAAAAAATCGGCCCCGTTAGGGGTAGTACTTTTGGACAATTAAGCTTGTAGTGAAGACCGCAAGTCTTTATCTGTTGTAGTTTAGGAGTTGGGGTTAACTCGGGGTTAGGCTTTTCTCTCCCACAAACGTTTCTTCACTGAGGTCGGAAAGTGCGGCCGTACATTTTAGTGATACAAATACGTTTCCATCCTTTAGATTGCTTTTCCATCTTTTAGGAACAGTTAACTTTATAAAAATATCTCTTTTCAAATCCATTCTACATCTGTTTGAAGATTGAAGTCAAAGGTACTTTTCATACTCTGTACTTAGAAATATTTTTTGAAATTTTTGACGCATGCGCAGTCACAAAAAAGGGCAGACATGCGCAGAAGTGAGAAAGGGCACCTCACTAACCCTCGTCAAAGTATACTACCATGTCCCAATCTTGACCCTAACCCTAACCCTAACCCTAACCTTAACCCTAACCTTAACACTGACCCTAACCCAAACACTAACCCTAACCCAAACCCCAAATGTGTTAAAATTGTTGTTTTGAAGGCCTCACTCCATCTCGGAAAGGGTATGTCTAGGAGGGTAACCGATTGGATTTTCGTATTAAGTTTTTTCACAAACTTCTCAAAAATCACAATTTTGGAGGGATGGGGGGTCGGGTTATGGTTTTTGGTACTTTTCATAGTCGATCTTTTTAATATTTCAACATGATCCTTTGCTCCGATCGGCTTGCCGTTAAAAAATCGGCCCCGTTAGGGGTAGTACTTTTGGACAATTAAGCTTGTAGTGAAGACCGCAAGTCTTTATCTGTTGTAGTTTAGGAGTTGGGGTTAACTCGGGGTTAGGCTTTTCTCTCCCACAAACGTTTCTTCACTGAGGTCGGAAAGTGCGGCCGTACATTTTAGTGATACAAATACGTTTCCATCCTTTAGATTGCTTTTCCATCTTTTAGGAACAGTTAACTTTATAAAAATATCTCTTTTCAAATCCATTCTACATCTGTTTGAAGATTGAAGTCAAAGGTACTTTTCATACTCTGTACTTAGAAATATTTTTTGAAATTTTTGACGCATGCGCAGTCACAAAAAAGGGCAGACATGCGCAGAAGTGAGAAAGGGCACCTCACTAACCCTCGTCAAAGTATACTACCATGTCCCAATCTTGACCCTAACCCTAACCCTAACCCTAACCTTAACCCTAACCTTAACACTGACCCTAACCCAAACACTAACCCTAACCCAAACCCCAAATGTGTTAAAATTGTTGTTTTGAAGGCCTCACTCCATCTCGGAAAGGGTATGTCTAGGAGGGTAACCGATTGGATTTTCGTATTAAGTTTTTTCACAAACTTCTCAAAAATCACAATTTTGGAGGGATGGGGGGTCGGGTTATGGTTTTTGGTACTTTTCATAGTCGATCTTTTTAATATTTCAACATGATCCTTTGCTCCGATCGGCTTGCCGTTAAAAAATCGGCCCCGTTAGGGGTAGTACTTTTGGACAATTAAGCTTGTAGTGAAGACCGCAAGTCTTTATCTGTTGTAGTTTAGGAGTTGGGGTTAACTCGGGGTTAGGCTTTTCTCTCCCACAAACGTTTCTTCACTGAGGTCGGAAAGTGCGGCCGTACATTTTAGTGATACAAATACGTTTCCATCCTTTAGATTGCTTTTCCATCTTTTAGGAACAGTTAACTTTATAAAAATATCTCTTTTCAAATCCATTCTACATCTGTTTGAAGATTGAAGTCAAAGGTACTTTTCATACTCTGTACTTAGAAATATTTTTTGAAATTTTTGACGCATGCGCAGTCACAAAAAAGGGCAGACATGCGCAGAAGTGAGAAAGGGCACCTCACTAACCCTCGTCAAAGTATACTACCATGTCCCAATCTTGACCCTAACCCTAACCCTAACCCTAACCTTAACCCTAACCTTAACACTGACCCTAACCCAAACACTAACCCTAACCCAAACCCCAAATGTGTTAAAATTGTTGTTTTGAAGGCCTCACTCCATCTCGGAAAGGGTATGTCTAGGAGGGTAACCGATTGGATTTTCGTATTAAGTTTTTTCACAAACTTCTCAAAAATCACAATTTTGGAGGGATGGGGGGTCGGGTTATGGTTTTTGGTACTTTTCATAGTCGATCTTTTTAATATTTCAACATGATCCTTTGCTCCGATCGGCTTGCCGTTAAAAAATCGGCCCCGTTAGGGGTAGTACTTTTGGACAATTAAGCTTGTAGTGAAGACCGCAAGTCTTTATCTGTTGTAGTTTAGGAGTTGGGGTTAACTCGGGGTTAGGCTTTTCTCTCCCACAAACGTTTCTTCACTGAGGTCGGAAAGTGCGGCCGTACATTTTAGTGATACAAATACGTTTCCATCCTTTAGATTGCTTTTCCATCTTTTAGGAACAGTTAACTTTATAAAAATATCTCTTTTCAAATCCATTCTACATCTGTTTGAAGATTGAAGTCAAAGGTACTTTTCATACTCTGTACTTAGAAATATTTTTTGAAATTTTTGACGCATGCGCAGTCACAAAAAAGGGCAGACATGCGCAGAAGTGAGAAAGGGCACCTCACTAACCCTCGTCAAAGTATACTACCATGTCCCAATCTTGACCCTAACCCTAACCCTAACCCTAACCTTAACCCTAACCTTAACACTGACCCTAACCCAAACACTAACCCTAACCCAAACCCCAAATGTGTTAAAATTGTTGTTTTGAAGGCCTCACTCCATCTCGGAAAGGGTATGTCTAGGAGGGTAACCGATTGGATTTTCGTATTAAGTTTTTTCACAAACTTCTCAAAAATCACAATTTTGGAGGGATGGGGGGTCGGGTTATGGTTTTTGGTACTTTTCATAGTCGATCTTTTTAATATTTCAACATGATCCTTTGCTCCGATCGGCTTGCCGTTAAAAAATCGGCCCCGTTAGGGGTAGTACTTTTGGACAATTAAGCTTGTAGTGAAGACCGCAAGTCTTTATCTGTTGTAGTTTAGGAGTTGGGGTTAACTCGGGGTTAGGCTTTTCTCTCCCACAAACGTTTCTTCACTGAGGTCGGAAAGTGCGGCCGTACATTTTAGTGATACAAATACGTTTCCATCCTTTAGATTGCTTTTCCATCTTTTAGGAACAGTTAACTTTATAAAAATATCTCTTTTCAAATCCATTCTACATCTGTTTGAAGATTGAAGTCAAAGGTACTTTTCATACTCTGTACTTAGAAATATTTTTTGAAATTTTTGACGCATGCGCAGTCACAAAAAAGGGCAGACATGCGCAGAAGTGAGAAAGGGCACCTCACTAACCCTCGTCAAAGTATACTACCATGTCCCAATCTTGACCCTAACCCTAACCCTAACCCTAACCTTAACCCTAACCTTAACACTGACCCTAACCCAAACACTAACCCTAACCCAAACCCCAAATGTGTTAAAATTGTTGTTTTGAAGGCCTCACTCCATCTCGGAAAGGGTATGTCTAGGAGGGTAACCGATTGGATTTTCGTATTAAGTTTTTTCACAAACTTCTCAAAAATCACAATTTTGGAGGGATGGGGGGTCGGGTTATGGTTTTTGGTACTTTTCATAGTCGATCTTTTTAATATTTCAACATGATCCTTTGCTCCGATCGGCTTGCCGTTAAAAAATCGGCCCCGTTAGGGGTAGTACTTTTGGACAATTAAGCTTGTAGTGAAGACCGCAAGTCTTTATCTGTTGTAGTTTAGGAGTTGGGGTTAACTCGGGGTTAGGCTTTTCTCTCCCACAAACGTTTCTTCACTGAGGTCGGAAAGTGCGGCCGTACATTTTAGTGATACAAATACGTTTCCATCCTTTAGATTGCTTTTCCATCTTTTAGGAACAGTTAACTTTATAAAAATATCTCTTTTCAAATCCATTCTACATCTGTTTGAAGATTGAAGTCAAAGGTACTTTTCATACTCTGTACTTAGAAATATTTTTTGAAATTTTTGACGCATGCGCAGTCACAAAAAAGGGCAGACATGCGCAGAAGTGAGAAAGGGCACC